>NC_140942.1:64601871-64614371 GCF_014529385.1 Adiantum capillus-veneris | reverse complement strand
CCTCAATTTGGGGTTGTGGGATCAATTTTGCTGATAAAACCTTTTAGTCAGGGATGTCAAACAATTTGCTGATGTATTTTGGTAGGGCCTAGTCTCTAAACCTCTGATTAACATCTTGGTTACATGGCACCTTGAGAATTTTGACATGTGCACAAATTTGTCCCCAAGAAATTCTGAGATCATTCTCCAGTCTCAATCTTCTTTTGGCCACCATAAATGCAACAAGGTGGCTACTAGAGTAAGCAATTTGTTCAATCGAGCTTAACCCTCTTTTAAAGAGGGCTGATGACTCAGAACCCAATGAGTTACCCATATATATGGCCCTAACTTCCAAGATCAATAAAGCACAAACAGTTTTCCAAGATTGAACAAGCATGTTAGCAGTAGATCCCCACATTTAACAGGAGAAGTTGAAAACAATTTATCCCATGTAGACATGTTTCAAATCCCATGAAAATACACCACAACCTTATCCATCAGTGACCATAGCATTATGACCCACAGAGGGAAGGATATGTTTCAGCAGGGTAGCTCTCCTAGCTAGCATATGCATTTTTATATTTAATATCCTCAGTGCCCCTAATTGGACATGCATGGCTACATGGTCTCAGGCAATCCAAGTAGATGCAGTAGACCCCCAAAGAAACCTAAAAATTCTGGATCTGAACCTAGCCAGTAGACCAGTCTAGCAAGAGTAAGAAGTATAGCAAATATGGAATCAAAATAGCTTGAACAAGTCTCAACCTTACATGGATAGGACATTCACTACAATGCTAAGAAGCCACCTTACACTGAAATTTTTTCTCAACCCAGTCAGCAGACAATTGTTTTTGAGATACACCAACCCCTGCTAGGTAGCCCAGGTGCCTAAATATAGTGTCTCTGGGTATCCTTTCCCCATCCAAATGAGTTTATCAAAGTTGTCTATTGATATGTCTATCAATTGATATTTACCCCAGTTCAAATCCAGACTAGATGGTGCTCAAAAACACAAATTTAGATAAGACATGATCTTTCCAAAGGCAATGGTATCATCTATAAACCCCAATGCAAATACATGTTCAGTGCCAATATTTAGACCCTTTATATTCTCATTATCTACTTGAGCATGTAAAAAGAAAAGTAGTGGATTAGTGGCCACAACAAACAAAACAGGACTGAGAGGACATCCCTACCTAACTGATCTTCCAACAGCAATGCATAGAGACAATCTACCGTTTATCAATACCCTTGAAATAGCACCTAAACCCAGCGATACATTGTAGTTGCCGATTCTCTACCCAAATCCCAATTTTTGCATCACTCTAACCACAAAGTCCCATATGATAGAGTCAAAAGCTTTTGCAAAATCTAGTTGCAGCAAGACAATCTTCTGATTATGCTTCTGAGCTGCTTCCATGCCAAGCATGACTATCAAAATGTTATAAAAAACGGATCTTGTCCCAATAACTCATGATTGACTAGTGGCGACTACCATTCTCAGGCAAACAGCGAAGAATTTTGGCCAAGTATTTTCATGCAAGGTGGAAGAGCGCTCATAGTCCACTCAATAGTGTTGCTTACATGCTCGATCCGCAGTATTGGAATTTAGATCTGATGTCCAATACAGAGGTGGTCAACGATTTCTATCACGTGGTCAACACGTTCTACTCCAACGTTCAAGACCAAATTGATTGCATCAAAGAAATGAGTGCATTTAGATTAAAAGAGGGTCCTTTTGTAAATGATATTGTACAGCTAATGGCAAAAGAGCAACCTGCATGGAAGTGGTGGATGATGAATGGTGGAGAGCATTATTCGACCTTACATCCCCTTGCAATGAAAGTACTGGCACAATGTGCAGCAAACTCAAGTTCAGAGAGAAACTAGAGTATGTATAAGTATGTTCACAGCACTATTCGCAACAGACTATTAGCAGACAGAGTGGAAAAATTAGTGTATATGTTTTGCAACAAAAAGATATTGAATCACATCAAAAGTGCTGGCTACGAGGAGGAAATGCCAACCTGGTTGTATGATTGTCAAAACGAAGACAAAGAAGAGTTCGATGTTGGTGTATCTCAATGCACTATAGACAAAATATAAGAGAATCTGATAATAGATGTGGAGGTTGAATTACAAGGAGATCCACAACACTCAGTTTTAGAACCAGATAACAACTTCACATATTCAATATAGCTTGAGAGTAGAATGAAGATCGTGTCAAAAACCATTATAAAAGACCTTGTATTCAATGTGTTTTGATCATATTCATATTCGCAATTATACATAGTTTGTCGATCTCAATTGTGTTGCTCTGAAGCAGCATCTTTGTCACCAAATAGATTTCTAATTGTGCTAGGGCTATCTTGGCGGGCTTGCTTGAATTCATACTCATTTGCCATGCCAAACATAATATATATTCCTTGTGGAATATCTTGTGAACAAATTGCACATCGGCTACTATATTGCGTTAAACGAATAAGACAGACGACGTGATAATAATGACCACATGTCAATGTATAATATCCACTCCATCCATCAAAATTCTTGGAGCAACTGGACATTGTGAAGATGAGGATGCATCTGAAGTAGACAAGGAGACCAAATCTGGATGCAGGACAAGGTGGCTGATGTGTGTCCCTTGTATAGGTGGAGGAATCACTCGCTGTGTCAGATTTTGAATGTCTTGGCTTAAGCGGTGAATGCTTTTCTCCATCCGGACCTATGAGGGTTGGGGTGTCTAGGTGGCTATAGAAATCCGTGTTACTTTTGCATCTTTCTCTATCAACTGTGTCGTGTAAATATCCTTCTCTCTCTTTAACTATAGGTTGGCGCCTTCCACTATCAATGCCAACTCATCTCGGGTGAAAGTGACACAACTCTCCCTGATATCATGAGTGGCAACAATTGTCTCCTTTGACGAAAAGTCTATTGGTTGTTGTTGCACAAAGTGAACATATAACATTTTTGCAAAATATAACGCACAATCTGCATTGTGCAGTGGATGGCCATAAACTTTCAAGTAGATCCTCTTAGCATTTTTTTTTATCGCATCGTAGACGCACTTTGATACCTTCCACCTTCCTTTCTTGATCTCTGCGTCCTCACATGGCCATATTGTTTTGATCATGTCCTTGGTCACTTCTTTATTGATCTCTTTCCATTGCATGTGGTGTGCCCATTTTGAGAGTCGTCGAGCAGTTCGTGTCGCTTGTTGTGCCGACATACCGTGTGCTAGAGACTTCATGCACTGAAATGCATTAATAGCCGCTTGTTGTTGATCATCATGCACTAATTGGGTGCCACAAACTTGTTCTTCATCGGCCATTTTCTCTTCAAGCTGTAATGGACAAATAGACAAATATTCATATCATTGGCAAATTATTCTCACGATTCAACAGTCTCACAAATGCACAAGGTAGCAACTTCTCGTCCACTACATAAGCCGTCATAGCCGACTAAATCAAACCACAACTGATGCAACTAAACAAAATCACAATTTCCGGACCCAATTGAACAACAAGACAAATTTGAAATACCCCGTATAACACGACAAATTTGAAATGACTAAAGATAATTGACTCAAGGAGGTGAACCACTCCAAACCAGATAATACACTTCAATAGAAATAGAATACCCCGGACAAGATAGATGTATATCATAAAAATATTTAGATCGGATAAAAAGATGGTGCAAGTTCAACAAGCGGTTGTTGGACAGGGTTAGGGTCTGTCTTTAAATGTTCTTTGAAAAATGTCAAAACGTCAGATGCATTTTTTCTTTGTTCCCGCTCTTTTAACTTCATCCAACAATCTACTTTAATCTAAATGGCCCTCATAACATCTTGGTCGGGGTGGTAAAAAACTTCTTCTGAAAAATACACTTTTTTGGTTGCACTCTAAAAAACCATTAGCATGTCGAATAGATAACCCAATAAACGTCGCTCGATTTTGTGTATGCATCTGTGCACCGTGGATGGTATAGTTCTAGAGCAATCCACGATCGCTTAGCCATCTCTGCATCCCCTAGCCTGCTCTTTGTGCCTCTCTCTCTCTCTCTCTCTCTCTCTCTCTCTCTCTCTCTCTCTCTCTCTCTCTCTCTCTCTCTCTCTCTGAAGATGACTCAAAGAATAACGCCCAACGGGCCCAATCGAGGCCCTATATATATAATTATGCGGCCCCGATGGGCCACAGGGAAAATTGAACGGCCCGACGGGCCCGCAGGGAAAACTTAAAACCTCAAGCGGGATTTTAGTGGGTTTCCAAGTCACCCTAAACCGGATTCTTTGTGATCATGTTAAGTGTAATCATGTAAATGTGTCAGTAAGGCCTTGTGATCACACAAAATTTGTGGTAATTACGTAAATATTAAATCCCTGAAATTTGCCATTGAAAATATGGTAAGGCCTCTCTTGTTGGAATTCATCACTAGCACAATCATTGATATGTATGCCATGCCTACACCAGAGGCATCAATACAAATTGAAGCTCATGCCTAGCGAATTGCACCTAAGCCCCTTGTGACACATAAAAAGATGTTGGTGCCCATGTGTCTAAGTCCAGAGTACATTTTCTCTTCACATGCAGAGTAAATACCAAAGTTGGTGCTTTTCTTTGTATAAAAAGAAGAGCCTTCTGAGGAGTATCTCCGCTCAATGGGATCCCTAAATTTCTTACCTCCATAATTCGATGGATGTTGTAATGTCCCCAATCATGACCGAATAAGAACTATACCTAATCCCTCTGCTTAAATTTGTGTGCCCTTATAGTAGCACATTGCATCTAATTTGAGTAGCCAAACATGATTAGGATAGATATGATCATTTCTAACTTCAAACTACACAATTGTAGTGTCTTGATATAGTGAAGATGGTTTTGAGCTCTCACATCTCCCCAAGGCATTACACTCATACAGAGTGCCTCTAATTTGAATAGCCAAAGGTGACCTTATATGTGACCAAAGCTATCATCAAACAACACACTCATAGTGTTTTGAAATAGTAATGCTAATAAGAATAGCCAAAACTAGGAGCACAATTTGTACTTGCTTGTAGCCATATAAGTAGTATAATATTCTAAAAAAGAAATATCGATGCTAAAAACTGAACTGGAGACTTAGCTATTTCACTTTTAGTGTACAATAATGATTGTACATTATTCCAAAGAGATACATTTGATAAAAAGTTATCTAACCAAAATTTACAAATAAATAGTGTCCATTTTATTTATGGCTGATAGCCAAAACTAAACTAGTAAACTATCCAACATGAGGAATTTTCATGAGTATGGAGAGTCTAGTTGATGATTTGAACTTTGAGTGTCATCTTGCTCTGTTACTTGGAGTACATGGCAATCTATTTTGCTATGTGTACGTGACAAATAATGAAAGCAAAAAAATTTCTCTCTTTGTCGTGAAAAAAATCTCTCTTTACTGTGAAAAATCAATAGCTGATAGAGAATCTACAAGAGCCCCTCATGTGATATTTAATATCTAATACCAGCTGTGACTTTTGCAACCCTTTCTTATCTGTTCATATACCCAAGCTTCTACAATTGCGTCTTCCAATGTCTTTGGAAGAAAATGAGCAACTGAAGCCTTGATATCATGATGGAGATCATGAAGAAACACTTGAACTTTGTGGCTCATCTAATCCATCCAATTTGAGTATAATCGTGTGATACTGGGAGATATAATTGGTTATGGAAAAAATTTCCATATTTTACTTTTTCCCCATGCCTTCCACTTATTCTCTATTTCATTGTTAGGCAAAAATTCTTTCTAAAAGATATGCCACCATTTGCTAGTGGAATATCCATACACCACTTGTATGCCTTGCCATGCAAAGCTAGACTAGTCTCTTTAGGCAAAAATTTTCCATATTTTACTTTTTACCCATGCCTTCCACTTATTCTCTATTTCATTGTTAGGCAAAAATTATTTCTGAAAGATATGCCAAAACTACACCCACATCTTTGTTTTTTGTGCTAGTGGAATATCCATCCACCACTCGTATGCCTTGCCATGCAAAGCTAGACTAGTCTCTTTAGGATGTGTACGATTTGGTGTTGAACATAGATGGTGAACATGTGTCCACTTAAACAAATATTTATTGATTGCATCTTTGTTGCATTCCCAATCTCCACCATTGTAGATCAACAGTGGCTTCAAGTACTCCATCCATGACAAAGTCTTTGGGTTATCATACCCATGGTGGTGGTCTCTCATAGGCTCCTCGAGAGTAACCACCACTTGAATTTTTTACTGCTCCTATCTGCACCATGAAATTGTTAAATTTCTCTATCAATGCAGTTAAGTTTGTATTTATGGAAGCCAAACTTGTCTAATGTGTTGATTTTGTTGTAGGAGTGTTTTGAACTCTTGCACATCAAACAAATGGTTTGTAAAATTCAATCTCTACTGCTCACACATCTAGCATAGCCACATTTGGGCCTTGGTTGTGGAATACCGTGCTCTAACAACATGATGGAAAGATTGTACAAAATTGTGCTCCATGAGAAAATCTATGAACCCTTCAAGTGGAAAATTTTGAACAAGACCTTTTTTTGCTAACAGTGAATCCCACTTCTCAAGCCCTAATGCTCAAACCTCCAATGAATACAAGATCTAAAGAGCTTGTAACCCTAGTGAGTAACCCTTGGAACCTTGGAAGAAGGCTATAGTCCCTCTTTACGCTTGATAAAAGGCTTGTAACCCTAGTAAACAACGTCTAGAACATTAGCAAAAGTCTTTAATCCTCTTTCACTCTTTCCCTTAAATGTATTGCCATGAAAAATTGGAATGAGTAGAGAATACCTTCTTGCATTGTGTATATGGAAGCTAGAAAGAACGCTTGAAGACATTGACCTTGCAAAATCTAGATTGAAGTATGCAAGGCTAAAAAACAAAGATAGATTTGATGAGAGGAATAGTCTCATACCAAAATCTATTGAGGAAGGTGATTGGGTGTTGGTGTCTGACAGTAGTCGTGATAATTAGCACTCTACAATAAGGAAGGTTTCAAAAGAGGTGGTTGGTCCTTAGGTTGATGAGCATGTGCGTGAAAATTCAATTCACACTTTGCATGAGTTGGATGGGATAGAAATGAAAATTCCCATAAGTTATTGAGAAGAAGAGGGGAAGCTGAGCAATTCGATGCACAAGAAAGTGAAGAATATGATGGATCTAATTGTACACAAATGAGGATGAAAGTGAAGATATGGTGTCTGACCATGAGGTTGATGCTTAACAAAGACTATTGTGGCACATACCAAAGGATGTGTAGGTTCAGAGGGGGTGGATGTTGTGTCATGGCACGAACATAATGTGAAATAGAAACATTCACCTTACGTTTTATACTTTTTGATGCATAGGAATAAAAGCAACAATGTAGATATTGTGATATATATACAAAAGCAGCTATTGTGGTTTCTACCATGTGCATACCCATCCAAGGAATTGTGGTCCTATATGTGGAACTGTTGCATGTTTTCTCACTTGATAACATGCCTAGTTTGGTGTAAGAAATTACATACATCAAGTGTTTCATGGTGGCACACTCTTCGCACCACCTTTCGCTAAGCTTTCTTGCCATCTTCTTTGCAAACGAACCCATGGAAACGTCTTGTGACGTACTTCTCACACAGCTGGAAAAGGTAGGACTTGCGGTTTGAGCACGTGAGCTAGTCAGTGTGTTCAAGGGGACCATTGACATGCAGGACACTGCCAATCTGCATGCAGAGGTGTTCCAAAGCTTTCTTGACTACATGGCGGAGCACATGGAAGAATATGCCATAGTGTTTTAGGGATAAGACAAGGCGTGGTTGCCAGTGAATTTCCTCAAGCACCTCTACACAGCCGACAAAAAGTTTTTCTTTTGCCCATTGAGGTTTATTAAAGGGCTCACTGAAGGGAACTAGAGGATAGAGGATGAGGATGACCTCATAGATTTGGACATGGAGTGCATAGGTTTCGGGGGGGGGTCACTTAATAATTATGTGACTATCACGTGAGTATAGTAAAAGGGGTTATTAATTTTTATTTTTTCTCACATTTTCACATACAAAAGAGTACCGTAAAATGGGTTTGGAAAAAAATTTACAGAGTGAATAGAAAAAGGATATATTTTATTAATAAAAAATTCACAGATAACGAGTTTTAGAAATAGTCCTTGCACGCACCTGATATGTACAATTTATACATAGTGTCCCCCCCCCCCCCCCCCCCCCCCCCAAGGCATAGATACCCAATTCATTTCTTGGGACATTGTTCTAGTCTTACTTGTGCTTGAGGGCATGGAGACAAGAAAATGAAAGGAAAAGGCCATCAAGAAACCACATGTGACCATTGTGGAGGAATCAAATGAAGCTATCAAAGATGTTGATGAGCAAAGTGAAGCATTTATGGCACTCGTCCTCTTGCAAGAGCCTAGCTCCACTAAGGAGGAAGATCGGATGATAGAGGGAGACGAGGTGTTGGAGGAAGGCCTTAACCTCCAAATTCTCACTTTGCATGCAATGGTGATGGATGGTCATTAATATTTTTTCCTTGACAACATTGCCAAAACACTAGGACTCAGAGAAGATGAGTCGCTCTCAATGCTTGCTATCTATGTAAGCATGAAGGATCCCAATGGAAACGACGAGAAGGTCAGGTTTGAAATTGACTTTGAAGAGAGCTATCACTTAACGAGAAACGAACGATCGGCAAAAAGTGAGCAAGGCCAAGGATTCAAGTAGAATCACAAATATTGAGGGCAAGACAACTTGGCTTTATGGAGTTTTGATGAGTCTTAAAAACAAAAGAAGAGGAAGCCACAATTTTCAAGTCCAAAGAGACATTGATAAATGTATACTTGACGTCCTTAATAGGTATGCTAAACATGGTGTCTCATGTGCTCTAAAAGAGCTATTTTATCCACTTCAAATAAAGTCAAGTTAGTCACTCTCTGCTCCAAGCCTTGAACCATTTTACAACCCATTAGCCCATTTCCTATTCAATATTGCAAGTTAAGGCAAGTGCCTATATGTGACCATCCATCAAAACTTGTACTTTGCACTATAGTCAACTATAGACCATCCATAAAGACACTATTTTCATCCGTGTGCAACTAGATTTTGCTAAAAGGTTGGCTGTATACTTAATCCTAAATTAGTATTTTGGATAAGGTGCTCTTCATCCCAGTCTGATGTCTATGCCTCCTACCATGCTAGCTATCATAACCACCTTTTTTGGTTGTCCCTTAGGTTTGTTTGGCTTATTTTTTGTTCCTTCTCCACACCACTAGTTGCACTTCTCCGCTACACACACAAAATTTTGTGCTCTTTCTAGAATCTAGGCTCGATGCATTTCTATGTGTGTGACCATACTTTTCTCCCATTGAAATTTGTATGACCTCAAACTTATGTTACCATATACATGTGGTAGTGATGTGTGTGAACACGCTTAGGACCGCCGGGGCATTGTTTCCCTCTTTAGGAGTTTTTTCCCCCTGCATTGTATACACACCCATCACTCTAGAGCGTTCTATCTTTCCATTGCACACTAAGTAACTCTCTCTATTATGTCCCTTGAGCTTCCTTCGTGGTTCTCCAAGCTATGTATGTTTCCTTGCAACACTAATTCCAACAATTGGTATCAGAACAGTTTGTGTCCTCCCGGGCTTAGTCGTTAGCAGCTCCAACACATGGCTATTCACTTTCTCCGATTTCAATGAGCTTTGGCGAGCATTTGCAGGTCGATAAAATTTTTTTATTTTTGATTCAAGCTCATTTCAACCTCGGGCTCATTTCTGATTCGGGCTCATTTCGGCCTCCGTTTCCACTACAAGCAGTACTGCACAGAGTATTTTGTCATTTTGTGCATAATTTTTGTCAGTGCCGTTTTTTGCATAAGAGGTCCCTTACAGTCTTCTACGGTGTCGGGAGATATGTGTTTGAAATGTGAGTCGGATAGGCATCGGGCCTCGGGCTATGAGAGGTGTGAAAGAGAGAGAATAGCAGACATTCAAAGGTCTGGTAATCACCGTGATCATTAATTAATTGAATAATGCTTTGAGTACAACTTAATCCTTAGCCAAGGCGGGCTGTTAGTAGTATTGTTACTCGAATCATCTAATAACTAGGAGTTTAAGCTCCCATTTTACAGGATAAATCGAGCCGTTAACAGGGGCTTAACAAGATGATTAATCAATCTTTAGTTGATGAGACGGTGATGGAAATTCCCTCCCATCGCTTTATTTGCTTCAACTACATTCAAGATTCTGCAAACTTCATTTTAAGTTCACTGTGACGATCATCATGCTTCAATTATTGCCAACTATTCTGCAACTTCCTGCTTTGTGCGCTTTGCACTGCCTTAATTGCCAAAATAATCTTCAACCTTCTTATCTGATAATTTTGCTTTGATTGCAGTCGTGCTTTATACGTCCTTGGTGCTTTCTCTTTCCCAGTTCAAGAGAGAGAAAGAGGGTTTCCCTGTTTTATCTCTTAGGTCAAGAGAGAGAGAGAGAGCTGCTCCTTTCCTTGCCTCTCCGACTACATCATGCTATTTCCCTTTTGTGTCATCATGCCTTCTCGCTTCAAGGTCTCGAGAGAGAGACCTCCCTTTGCTTTGCTTCTCCAACACGAGAGAGAGAGAGAGAGAGAGAGAGAGAGAGAGAGATCCTTCGCTTTTTCTCCACACTTTCTTGCCTTGCTTCACCTTACTTCTCAAGCAAGAGAGAGAGAGAGAGAGAGAGAGAGAGAGAGAGAGAGAGAGAGAGAGAGAGAGAGAGAGATTTCCTAGCTTCTTTGCTTCTCCAACTTCACCTCACGTTTTCCCCTCTCTTTCCATGTCGAGGAAGAGAGAGAGAGAGAGAGAGAGAGAGAGACTCCCTTGCTTGCTTTGCTAGCCAAGGATGTGTGTGTGTGTGTGTGTGTGTGTGTGTGTGTGTGTGTGTGTGTGTGTGTGTGTGTGTGTGTGTGTGAGAGAGAGAGAGAGAGAGAGAGAGAGAGAGAGACTCCTTGGTGCTTGCTTTGCTAGCCGAGGAAGAGAGAGAGAGAGAGACCTTTTCTACCTTCCTCCACAGCTCCCGGATCCTCTCCGCTTTGTCTTCACCCCCACGTTCCTTTCTTCTCCTCATGCACCTCTTGTTGCTCAAGCTTCATGCCCCATCTCACTTTTAATAGCAATCCTCAATTTAGGACAAACGTCGCAGTCGTTGTGGGAATGGTCGCCAGTGATGTGGCATGGCAAATTTCGGACAACACCAAATCCGGTGGGACTGGGTCTGAAACTAAGCGCGTTGGCAAGCTGGGTGGTTTACGTTCTTGGCCGTGCTCGGCTGAGCTCCGTTGCCCAGTGCGAGCCCATCCTTCTCCCTCTTGTGCTCTACCCGATGTTGAATGCCATGCCCTTGTTTCTCCTTCCTTCGTTTTCCCATTTGCCCTTATCTTTTTAAAGCGGGCAGCCATCCTTCCATAGTGGGCGGCCTTTGCTCCTTACTTTGGGGCAGGCGGCCCTTAAAGGGCACCCCATTTGGCGTACATATCGACTAAAGCATTGCCAAAGCAACATCTTTCTCTAGCACTGGCTATTGAAAAATTTCATCAGGAATTCTCTCACCCTATTGGGTAAATCCCACAATCAATACGCTCTAGGAGATGACATTTCAGACAAAGAGCTCATCAAGAGCTTTTTGTGCTTTCGTAATGGCACCACATTAGGCATACACTTCATGCTTTCATAAAGGCGCCACAATTTGTATACATATCGAGAAAGGCATTGCTAAGCACAACATTTTTCCCTAGCAACCCCTGTCAAGCAATCTCATCATGAGTTTTGTTGCCCATATCAAGAGATGACCTTAAAAGAAATTCCACTCAAGCACTTATTGTGCTCTTTGAAGTGCATCACATTCGACATACATCTCAACCAAAGCACTACTAAAGCATTGTATTAAGCATACTTATTCGCCAAATCATCATCCAAGCACCACATTTGGTATACGCACTGGTCAGAGCATTACTGTGCTTCCATAATTGTTGACCTAAGTAGTGCCGAGCTCCATTTTTGCCTACCGAGCACATCCAGCTACCAATGCACTGCAATTGATGACATTCTGGAAAAGATTCTCCTCAAGCACTTATTCTACTACATTCAAAACCCTGGCTGCAGCTCAAAACTCCCAGATGGCACACCGACCAAGCGGACCAGACTAGTACGAAACCAACCCTCGGTGAAATTTAATATGGCGATATCTTGGTAATGGTAACTCCGATCACTGATCTAAAAACATTGACGTGTTACACAAAGTGAGCACTTTAGGCTTGTGCATTCACTTCATCTCTATCCCCTCAGTTGCAGTTGCCCAATCCGGTACGGATCTGCAATCGACTTAAACTTCAAACTGCCATTGATAGCCGACTTTCCAAATCAAAGAAAAAAAAAACTTATTTTTCCCCCCCGTAGCTTATCCCTCCCCGCCCCGCCCCGCCCGACGCGCATTGGATAAAATAACACACTCTCTCTCTCTCTCTCCC
>NC_140942.1:64329371-64596871 GCF_014529385.1 Adiantum capillus-veneris | reverse complement strand
TATACTTCCATCTTGGGGGCATGTGGCACTATTCAGGACCTTGTTACGGGCAAGTAAATTCACGATGATATTGTTAGCTGAGAGCTGTTGAGAGTAAACATCGTGCTTAGCAGCACTGAGTTGGTCGAAATGTATACCATATGTTGTGCTTGGCAATGCTTTGGCCGCTATGCATGTCTAATGTGGTGCCCTTATGAGAGAAGCAGGCCACCCAAAGAACAAGGGCATGGCCGCCCGCCCAAAGGCCAAGGGCATGGCCGCCCAATGGTTAAAAACCAAGTAGGGTTTTTGTGTGTGAAAAGGAAAGAAAGAAAGAGAGGATGGCGTGGACAGGTGGTGGCCAGGGCGCAGAGGAAGGGGAATGAGCTCGCGCTGGCGATAGGGACGCTTCGACGGCGACGCGCAAGAAACGAAGACTGCGCAGTAGCCCATGGCGAACCCTTTCGGTGCCAGTCCCGTCGAATTCTACACTAGTCGAAATCCCACCCTACCACGTCATAGGTTCGATTCCCGCGCCACATCAATGAAGCCCAATGCCACTGCTTAAGAAAGGGTACACGCTATTATTAGGAGGGTAACAAAAGAAAACCAAGGAGTATTGCAAGAAAACGAGAGCTCAAGGAGGAGACTACGAGGAAAGAAGAAGGGAAGGGAGAGCTCGCATAAAAGGGAAAAACGGGAGAGCTCGCAGAAAAGGGAAAAACTCCCTCTATAGGATCTCTCTCTCTCTCTCTCTCTCTCTCTCTCTCTCTCTCTCTCTCTCTCTCTCTCTCTCTCTCTCTCTCTCTCTCTCTCTCTCTCTCTCTCTCTCTCTCTCTCTCGCTAGTTCTTGAAGCCAGTGAGAAGCTCTCGAAACTGGAGCAAGCTGAGGAAAAAGGACACTGCAAGCAAGGTCGAGATAAAACAAGCAACCGAGATCAGAGCAATCAAAGGCAAGTAAACTTGTCGAGGTCGAAGCGAGTAAGCTTGAGAAGGCGAGCTTGGTCTTGAACCAAAGAAAGAGAAGAAAGCAGGAGAAGGTATGCACGATAAACAAAGCAAGGTAAGAAGCAAGAGGAAAGCACGAGGCAATGCAAAGTGCACAAAGTAGGATAATTGATAACTACTGAAGCTATATGATTGAGGCAGTGAGCAAAGTTGGAGCTTGCAGACTCCGTGAGGTATTTGAAGCAGATGAAGCAACATGAGGAAAATTTCCATCACCATCATTCGTTAGAGATTGAATTAGCATTTTGTTAAGTCCGGTGTCGCTAACGGCGCGGTTAATCCTGTAAACGGGAGCTTAAACTCCTAGTTAGCAGCTGATCCAAGTGACGGTGCTGTTAACAGCCCGCCGCCGCCTTGGCTAAAGACCAAGTTGTACTCAATGTAATATTCAATTAATTGATGATTGCGGTGGTTGTCAGAGCTGTCAGTGTCTCTTGTTCTCTCTCTTTCACACCTCCCACAACCAGAGGCCCGGCGCCTGCCCGGCTCACGTAGCGAACACATATCCCCCGACATCTTTAATGAACCCGACACGAAACGAAACGAGCCAGGGTGGGAGGTTAAGATGGAGAATTTAGAGTAGATGATGAACCCGACACGAAACGAGCCAGGGTGGGAGGTTAAGATGGAGAATTTAGAGTAGATGATGAAGATGATTGCAGAGTTAAGTGCGAACGGTTTTGATGATAAGTCAACAGTTCCAGATTTTTCAAAGATGCTTCAATTGGTTCAAGGATCTCTACTGGAAATAGAGACCGTAAAGAAGAAAAATCAAATGGATGAAGCTTTGGATGCAGCTTTAGATGCAGTATACGATGAGAGACGACTCTTTGATGGATACGATCCAGAGGGCTACCTAGAGTGCTATGAGCTGGAGACCAAGGTAAGAGGGATACCAGAAGAATTGATGATCAAATCTTTTGAGCAGTTAGTGAGTTCAGATGTGAAGGAGCAGATTCAAGAGGTTACCAGAGCTTGCAACGATGACAGGGAGTATTTCAAGGAAGCTATTGTGCAAGTACGTTATGAGCAGTATGAAAGCTATCAAGAACAGAGTGCAAGTCTACCAGACTACGCAGATATCCGAGGACAAGTACGATCAAAGTTAGAAGCTGTGATTGATTAGTTTATTGTGGAGGATGCTACTTTTTTACAGGCTAATGATGAAGACATAGTTGAAGCTGTGTATGCAAAGTTGGGTTTTGCAGATGTTGTGCATGAAGTAGAAGTCTTTGAGGGTGAGGCTTTACAACTTTAGGATACGCAGGGTGAATTTTTTAAAGAATCTACACATACAGTTCGGGATACACATAATGAATTTTGCAAAGAACCTATGCATGCAGTACATGAAGAAAAGAAATCAAGGGCTCAAAACAGTGAAGTGGCTAAAGCTCAAGAAGAAATTTTGTAAGTAAATGAGTGCAGCCATATTCAAGTAGACATGCAGGAAGATTCGGTTACAACTGATACGTTTGCTACTGACTCAGAATCAGAGCAAAATGTTTCTGTTACAGATTCTACCATAGAGGTGATTGAAGATACTGGTACAGGTTTTACCAAAGAGTTGATTAATGATACAGATGTCGTAGGTCAAAGCAGGGCTGCTGTTGAGAGCAGCAGGACCATGGTTTTTGGTATACTAGATTTATCAAATTTGGATGTACCAGATTTTGAGGACTTGGCTAAGCAAGAGTATATGCTTGATTCAGAGGGGGTGCAGACTCCTTCATTGACAAGCTTTTGTGAAGCATAGCTACCAAATTTGAAAAATGATCTTGAACGTGATTGTGATTATTCAGAGGGGGTGCAGACTCCTTTGACACGCTTCTGTGACCTAGAGCTACCGATCTAGCAGACTGATCCTGAATTGACGATGGTGATTTAGAGAGGGAGCAAACTTCTTCGCTATCCACAATTTGTGACACGGGACTCACACTATGGCAGAATGATCATGAACTTGACGATTTTGATTCAGAGGGGGTGCATAGTGAAGTGCAATCTCTTGATGTTGAATACGATTGGTTTCATTGTGCCGATGATATAGACAGGGCAGTAAATAAAATTTTCAATGTGCATGCTGAACTTTGTGCTACATAAGTGCAAAGATATTTGGATGAGGGTGAAAGACTTGAAGAGCAGTTTACTGCAGATACGTTTAGTATGCATGTCATATGTGAAAATCTTGGTTTACTGCAGCAGGGTTCCTTAAAGAGAGCTTAAGCTTGACAGGGTTCCTTAAAGAGAGCTTAATGGTCATGCCGTGTGCATCATTAACTGGAACACTTGAGTCTGGTAAGGTTCACTAAACAAGTTCTCCATAATCGAATGCTTTTAAGATACGGCAGATATGGTTCAAAGATTTTTGATGGGCAGCTACCTAATGCTTACGTTAATCATTGACGATAGGGTATAAGCCTTATTTTGTTTTTTATATGTTAACCAATAATGTGAGTCTGATGATGGAAAGAACTTAAGGTACCTAAAGGAGATGTAGATTGAAGTGTTGTTGGCATAGACCGAAGGCTGTGCAGGTTCAAAGGGGGTGGATGTCGTGCAGCTCCGCTTCCATGATAAGAAAAAGAGTATAGAAACGCAAGCTAAGATTCTTTGAAGCCTACTTGATTAATGGTCAGTGATGAGGGCTTGTTAACAGGCCAAGTTTAATGATTAATGTATGCCAGATGCGGCTTAAAAGGGCCAACAGATGCCTTAATGATGCCAAATATGATTATGCTTGAAGTGAGCATAGATGGGAGTTTATGATCTAGAATTTTAGTACTTGAAGTGGTCTACCAGCCTATCTTTACGGCTCGTCGATTCGAGCCACGGGGAAGAAGTCAAGGCATATTGAAGTTTGAGTCGATTGCAGATCCGTACCGGATTGGGCATTTGCAGAGCTGAGGTGACAGAAATGAAATGAATGCACGAGCCTAAAGTGCTCACTCTGTGGAGTGCATCGGTCTTTTCAGATCAACGATCGGAGTTCCGGTTGCCAAGATATTAGCCGTTAAGTATTCTTCGGGGGTCGGCTCCGTACCAGTTTGGTCCGCTCGATCGGAGTGCCATCTGGGATTTTTATAGCCTCAGCAGGGTTTGTATGCATTTTATACAGCTTGAGAGGTCTACAAGGATTTACGGCTCGTCAGACAGAGTTTAGCTTGAGCACATAATAAGGCTTGAGGCCGATGACAATTGCCGGCACTGCTAGCCGGGTAATTTTGGCATTATCTAAGAAGCTGATACAAGTAATAAACAATCGAGTGCAAAGGAAATGTCTTTCACCAAATGTAATCACTTATACTTCCATCTTGGGGGCATGTGGCACTATTCAGGACCTTGTTACGGGCAAGTAAATTCACAATGATATTGTTAGCTGAGAGCTGTTGAGAGTAAACGACGTGCTTAGCAGCACTGAGTTGGTCGAAATGTATACCATATGTTGTGCTTGGCAATGCTTTGGCCGCTATGTATGTCTAATGTGGTGCCCTTATGAGAGAAGCAGGCCGCCCAAAAAACAAGGGCATGGCTGCCCGCTCAAAGGCCAAGGGCATGGCCGCCCAATGGTCAAAAACCGAGTAGGGTTTTTGTGTGTGAACAAGAAAGAAAGAAAGAAAGAGAGGATGGCGTGGACAGGCGGCGGTCAAGGTGCAAAGGAAGGGGAATGAGCTCGCGCTGGCGATAGGGACGCTCCGACGCCGACGCGCAAGAAATGAAGACTGAGCAGCAGCCCATGGAAAACCCTTTCGATGCCAGTCCCGTCGAATTCTGCACCAGTCGAAATCCCACCCTGCCACGTCATAGGTTCGATTCCTGCGCCACGTCAGTGACGCCTAGTGCCACTGCTTAAGAGAGGGTACACGCTATTAGTAGGAGGGTAAGAAAAGAAAACCAAGGAGTATTGCAAGAAAATGAGAGCTCAAGGAGGAGACTACGAGGAAAGAAGAAGGGAAGGGAAAGCTCGTAGAAAAGGGAAAAACTCCCTCTATAGGATCTCTCTCTCTCTCTCTCTCTCTCTCTCTCTCTCTCTCTCTCTCTCTCTCTCTCTCTCTCTCTAGTTCTTGAAGCCAGTGAGAAGCTCTCGAAACTGGAGCAAGCCGAGGACAAAGGACAGTCCAAGCAAGGTCGAGATAAAACAAGCAACTGAGATGAGAGCAATCAAAGGCAAGTAAACTTCTCGAGGTCAAAGCGAGTAATTTTGAATAGGCGAGCTTGGTCTTGAACCAAAGCAAGAGAAGAAAGCAGGAGAAGGCATGCACAATAAACAAAGCAAGGTAAGAAGCAAGAGGAAAGCACGAGGCAATGCAAAGTGCACAAAGCAGGATAATTGATAACTACTGAAGTTATATGATTGAGGCAGTGAGCAAAGTTGGAGCTTGCAGACTCCACGAGGTATTTGAAGCAGATGAAGCGACATGAGGAAAATCTCCATCACCATCATCCATTAGAGATTGAATTAGCATTTTGTTAAGTCCGGTGTCGCTAGCGGCTCGGTTAATCCGATAAACGGGAGCTTAAACTCCTAGTTTGCAGCTGATCCAAGTGACGGTGCTGTTAACAGCCCGCCTTGGCTAAAGACCAAGTTGTACTCAATGTAATATTCAATTAATTGATGATTGCGGTGGTTGTCAGAGTTGTCAGTGTCTCTTGTTCTCTCTCTTTCACACCTCCCACAGCCATAGGCCCAGCGCTTGCCCGGCTCATGTAGCGAACACATATCCCCCGACACCGCTTCCTCCTGCTTGATAAAATCCATTTGCAATTAGAGATAAATCTCAAAAAATTTAGATGGGATTATACTAAAGCTAAGTTTTTTCCTCCAATTATTGTGGGCTTCCTAACATTCAAAATAAATCCTCTGTGTGTGTGTGTGTGTGTGTGTCAATAACAATATAACATATACACCAAAGAATCCTTTCAGACCACAAAAGACACTAGAAACTCTGTCAATGAAAAGGAGGTATAATTCCCATTCACAGTACAGAACAGTCTTTATATGCAAAGTGCTGAAATCAAGAGCCAAAAGATATAATAGTCCGCATCTTCAAGCAAAGGAACTTTGAAAACCATAGTTGAGAAGGTAACCCTCACCTGCACCCATGGAAACAACACACTGGTCTCTTGCTGGGTTTTTGGGATAATGGCGTGCACATTTCAAACAACCACGCATAACTTATGAATGTAGGCTCTGCCTTGATGATTTGAGAAACTTGACACTTATAGTCTCCTAATGTGACTAAATAACTATGAATAGTCCTGGTTACAAAACCGTTAAAGCAATGCTTTTTGTTACCATCACTGGTGGCTGCCACATCTCTGGCCTGACAATTGTACAATGGAACAATTGGGAGCCTATCAAATCTACATGTAAACATGGCTAGCACTAATGTCTCTACATGCAACATGGTTTACGATTAGAACGGAAACAAAACCATGTCTTTTCATGAAACTCATAGAGGAACGGTTTAGGATTTAGTAAATTTGTGAAATCATGAATAACAGCATATGTGCGTGAGAACATCCAAAGGAAAATGGTATGGAGATGACAAAAATTGCACACACAAGCCTCCTCAATGACGAGCACCATGTGGTTCACTCAACACGAGGGAGTGAGAATGTGCATGGTAGAGGTAGACAAAGAGAAAGGCCGGGTGAGAGAGAGAGAGAGAGAATGAGAGAAGGTGGATGTGAAATTATAGGTAGAGAGGAAAGAGTAGATGAAAGTGATGGAAAAATAGGGAAAGAAAAGGTAGGTGAGAGAGAGACAAGAGGGGTAGAGGTAGAGATAGAAGGATAGAATAGATGAGTGAGAGAAAGAGTGATAGAAGGTGGGTGGGAGGGTGGGAGAGATGAGAAGAGAGGAGTGGGAGGGAGGGTAGGAGAGAGGGAAGGGAAAAGGGGAATGGAAGGGGGCGTTAGAGCCATTTGTGTATGAGAGGGTGTCTGTGTGTGTGTGTGTGTGTGTGTGTGTGTGAGAGAGAGAGAGAGAGAGAGAGAGATGCTTGAGTGTGAGAGTGAGAAAGAGCCGCTTGAGAGTATGAGTGTCAATGAGAGAGAGCACCGCTTGAGATAGTGAGTGTGTGAGGGTGAGAGAGAAAGTGAAAAAAGGGGAGGAAGTCCCCTTTTATAAGGGGGAGCGGGGGCCCCCTAATGATCCTTTGACCGTTGATTGCCAAGGGCAGTCCACATGGACTGCGTGTTGCCTGTAGTCCACGATGACTGCCCTGATGGACTACGGGCACTACGGGCAACCTGCACTCCATCGAGGCGACCTACAATCCATGAGGCTACCCCCGTGATTCGTAGTCCACTAAGGCAGTCTACATGGACTACCCCGTGGGATTGTGGCTATAGGAGTGGTATTTCCAGGGTATGACCCAGATAATATCAAATCACTCCATGCGTGTTGATGGTCATTGATTGATCCCTTCATTGTTGTACTTTTGAGGAAAGAAGTCTAAAATCTGTCAAGAGGTAGTCGATAAATTCATCTTTACAAGTTTATTACAATCTTATTGGACATGGTAGACTGAGTTGGTCACCGTTTCAGAAGTTGACATGCAGAATCTAACCAAGGGGTTTGAATTGCCAAGGCGACACCCAGGGTTACCATTTACATGTTCTACTTTTCAGGTTATACCTTCCCACCGGTTCGGCTCATGCATTTACCTCCGGGTAAGTGGATGTTATTTTTATCCTTTAGGTAATCCTTACTCATTACATTTTTGCATCCTACAGTTCTAGACCTACATGGTAGGGTTTTGTTTGGCACATGGTGTCACAAGGGGTGCAACATGGTCTAGGAACTCACGGAATTTGGTTTAGCCAGTGTGGAGCAAGGTTTATGAGGGTCGCTTCTATGAGGGGGGAGTAATGTAAGGCCAAGGGACAACCTAGGGGGTCATGGACCTAGGCCAAGGTCTTGGATTGCTTCAATGCGGATTGGGGATCCTAAAGAGGGCTAAATCTAGGAGCAAGCGCCTATATATATATATATATATAGGGTGATAGCGAGGAGGATCACCATGACAGTCCCCTGGGTGTCAAGGGCCAAAGGCTAGGGGCCAATCTAAATTGAGCTTGGCGGTTTCCTGTATAAGGGCAAGAGGCTCGGAGGTGAGACAAGTTTGAGACACCTTGGCCTCACAGATCAAGAGCAAGAAATAGATACCCTCTTTCTTTTCCTTCTTCTTCTTCTTCTTGTTGTCAACACTCTTCTTCGCCAAGAAATTGAACGAGAGAGAGAGAGTGGGAGAGAGGGAACCCAGCCCTCTTCCACTTCTTTTTGGCCTGCCCAAAGGGCAAGGCTATAGCGTTGCCTTCTCTTTTTGCTGACTAAAATAGAAAAAAGGTTGAGTTGTATTCTTAAGCATTTTTTGATAGGTCAAAAATATTGATTGGTTGAACTAAGACAGTGGGCACTCATTGAAATGAATTGTGTAAATCTAATGATGGACATGTCTTTAGTTTTAAAATATAAAATGAACTCTCATATATGAAAAGATTTTGGGTTGCCCAGTGCCTTTGGAAGCATGAAACGTTGCAGTTGACAGACAGCGTTACATGTTAAATGATAAAGCTTTAGAGGCTCCACAAATTCCAAGAGTCACCTTTTCATTTTCAAATTTGAGAAGTTCTTTTACCCACGTTTTCATTTTGAGAATTTGGTTCACCCCTTGAAACTTGAAGTAAATGACTAAAGTTGTCATTTTTGTTAGTTAAAACTCTAAGGAAGGAACTTATCATTTAGGGCTTTAACCTTTAAAGATTTTTTATTTTTATTTTTAGAGATTTAAAAGCTAAGTTTAAAACTTAAAGATGTAGAACTTTTAAAGTAAGGTCTCCAATGATCCAATGAGGACATAGAGCTTTTTTTTATTAGAAGGTAAAACTTTGAATTAAAGAAAGTGAAAATGTTATATGGATCCATAAGTAGGGGGAGGTCCACCCCGAGGCACTAGAGTTTTAGGACTCGAAACTTTAAAGCTTTTAAAGTGGGATTTACAACTTAGGATCTACAGTTTTAAATTTGTAAAAGGAACTTTAAAGCTTAAAAATGTAGAATTTTTAAAGTGTGGTGTAGAGCATAGGGATCTAAAGCTTAGGGTGTAGAACTTAAGGGTGTTTTTTTAATTCAATTCTCTGTGTTTATGTTTTTTTTTTAAAGCTTAGAGATGTAATGATTTTAAAGTGGGATATAGCTTCAAATCAAGACCTAAAATTGACGCCTATTTTTTTGTCAACGGCTATTTTGCCTATCAAAACAATCTCAAAATTTTTTGTCATTTTTTGTATTTATATCTTTAAATTAACGTTATATATGGCAAATTATATAAGTTGATTGCATTACATAAAGCATATGAAAGGGGGTTTGAAAAATTGCATGTCAAAAAAAAAAAATCATGCCTAGGCCTGGTGATTTTATCACTTGTTCTTTCTCTTATTTACCAACACCAACTCATCCTTTTTCCATAGCTCATCACATGCTAACTTTTCTAAAAATAGCTCTTTTTCTTTAGCTTCAAAGCAAGGCATGGCGTAGTCGTTGCCTTCCCCTTCTTTTCTTCTCAATCAAAACATTTGGTCTCATTTTTACTTCTTCTCACAAAAAATTTGGCCTCTTCTCCCACGGCTAGAGCCCATGTGTGAATGCTCCCTTTATTCAATCACTTGGCACCATCATCATCTGGCCACAGGCAACGTTGTTCGCCACTTGGCACCATTAGCATGAACCATAATTCTCCCAAGAACTCGACCAAATCATATGAATGATATCATTTGACCCTTGAATCCTTTCTCGGTGCCCAAATGGTCGTTAGGAATAACGAGAGAGATAGAACATACACATGAGAGATAATAAAGAGAGAGAGAGAGAGAGAGAGAGAGAGAGATCATACATGATATACTTGGTTCACCCAAGTGCGGGCTATGTGCACGAAAAAGCACCCACTCTATGGCTTTACATTTCAAACTGGAAGTAATTACGATGGGATTAGGGACCCTTAATGGATCTCCCTCCTAATTCTCTTAGTGACTTGCTCACTTCTCCTTGCTTCACTCTCTATATAGGTGAAAAAAAGCCTACCTTCTCTCATGAGAGACATTCACTCCATGTGTAGATGCACCCATGTGCAGACAAGTCCACCTAGAACTTGGCGCCAGCCACCAACCATTGAATTTTGGCCATCGACATCAGGCTTTCAGCCATCGGCCACCGGCCATAGACCATAGATCACATGCCATTTTTTTATCACTTTTTGACCGCCATCCGGCAAACATGTTTTGACGAAAAGGGAATATTCCGATGGGTTGAATTTTTATTTTTTGGCAAAATATTTTTCTTACGCAGTATAATGGCTTCTTCTTACAAATGTTCGTTTATAGAACTAAAAATACAAGGGTAAATCAGGCTCCATACTCAACAATGATGGCCTATAAAACCCATTGGGGTTCCATTCTCCTCACCCACATCCGAGCTCCAAAAGTTGGCTTTCAACTCAACAATTTTTCTGCACTTCAAGCCCAAAATCCTCATAAAAATTGCCCAGCAATGTCGTATTTTAGCCATATCTGCTTCATTTGGGACCCTAATCGCATGCAGTAAAGCTCGAACACATCCAAAACTCACCATATGGAATCCAGAGATCAACTCTAGCTACAAATCTTCAAACTTGCACGCCCTCACATTGAATTTCCTTATCTAATGGAACCCAAAAACTACAAAGCTACTCAACTGTAACTGTTATGAGCATAACATGATCAAAGGGAGCCCAATTTGAACGCCATCTAGCAAATCTCAAAACTCACAACAACAAAGGCTATCAAACAATTTTGTAGAGAAATGAAAATAGATCACCCAGGCATGCATCCCAAAGTCAGTTCAAAAATTACAAATGCGACCCTTGGAAAATTTCAAATGCTCATAACTTCCCCGTTTGGACTCCGCATTAGGGAAAGTTTGAGGTCTTCTTTGCCCTGTAAGAAATGGTAGAGAGAAAAAATGCTTTTTGAAATTGTGAACAGGGAATACAAAAATCCTAAATTGGGGAGAAAACTCCACCTTTTTATTGGGTGCACGGGATGTCACTTTTTGCGGGTCCACATGTAGTGTCGTTTTCAAATATCTTTGAAATGTGTTCCCTTCCCAAAAATTCTCCCTCCCAAAGCACCTGTTTTCTCTTTTGATCCAAATTCCAGATTTTCCCCTGCTCCTTCTTTCCTTTCTCTACCTTTCTTTGCACCATATCCAGTCCATCATCTTCCCCATATCCAAGCTTTGGCCATGAATACTGCTTAGAGAGGTATCTATTATCTCTATGTGGAATAGGCTTTGTGAAACTCCTCCTTTTGCAATAGTAGCAACGTGATCAGAGGGAAAGAAGCACATTGATCTATGGATGGATGGTAGATTTTATCCCATAGACCCCATCACCAAATGCAGCCCATTATTTTTCAAGTGCTCTTCATTGATGAGATTTGTAGGAGATGGTATGAAAGGGCTAATAGGATATACACAAAACCTTGTAGCAAAAAGGACATTCTTAAGATGGAGAACGATTTGCCACAGCAGTTCAAGGACTTTGTTGATCATCAACTTCAAGAAAGCAAGGAGAAGGTAAAAAACCTACAATTATTGTTGAATATAGCTAAAAGAAAGAGGATAGAGCTTGGTCTTAGCCAAAGACAAAGGAAGCTGAAGAATATTAAGAGTCTCAAGCTAGAAGGTGGAGACTGTAATAGAACATTCAAAGCAATGAGGTAAAATTGATTTATTTTGAAATTGGTTTTTTTTTTTTGTAAAGTCACTATCTTTGGGTGCTATAGTCTTTGTAAGTTTGTGTTTACCTTGGGTCCTACTTTAATCATACTATTAACAAAGAAACCTTTGAGAGCCTTTCCACATCAATGACATATATCCTAGTAGAAAGAAATACCTCAAGTTGAACTCTTTTGACAACTTGAAAAAACTTTGTAGAGGGAAATGATAAAATTATATGATCTTCAACATATTGAGGTGAATGGGGGAAAGCCATTCTTATGATCAAATTAGATGAAAGTGAAATAGAAAACTTGAGAGGTTATCAATAATCCTCATGAATAGATCTCTTGCAGCGGGAAAAAAAAACCCTAAAAATTTAAGTGTGTAGTCAGAGAAGAGCATTTGGTGGTTGAGTGCTTTTGTGGTTGATAGTGAGGTTTTTAATGTGTTAAATTGGGTGTTCCACCACACTGTATCCCTGCAATAATCAAATTCCAACAGGCTAGAGAGGAGTTAGATGTTGAGGTTTTTGAAAGGTACAAGGTGGAATGGCACATGGGGGAGACCTAAAGACACTAAAGTGTATGTACAATGTGTCAAAGGGTGCCAATGCCAAAATCCATTTTATCTATTGTATGGGTGCAACAAAGAAGCTGAGAATCCTGCTAATTCAAACAAAGCCCCAAATAGAAACTCTAAAGATCCAAGCTTTCAAGCTAGCTTATATGTTCCCCTTTCGAATGTCCACATGTGCACTTTGCATGTATGGTGTAGAATCATTGAGAAGATTGTGCACCTTTACATAGGGTTTGCATGGAAACTACAACCTTCATTAGCCAAAGAAACTACCATAAAAAGTATTGGACTTTATGGGGGGAATGTGGTGATTTAGACCCCAAAAGGTCATATGGTGGAAATAATGTTCCTAAGAAAGCTTATATTAGTGGGGTGAAAGATAGAGCCTCACCCCATTAATAAAAGAGGTCATCTGGTGAAATAATGTTCCTAGGAGAGATTCTATCAATGGGGTGAAGGCTAGGGCCTTCTTAAAATTTGTGGAATATAATTATGAATTGTGATTCTTCTAATTTTCTTCAACACTTGCATAAGTGGCTAAATGAATTCTCTTTTTTGTGCAGCATATGACACTCGTCCAACACTTGCATAAGCGCATAAAGGAATTCTTTGTTTTGTGTAGCATATTATCTACAATCACACCCCTTGGTCTATAAAGAAATATGGAAGCTTGTCAATCTGGTCAACTCAAGGTATGGAGAAATCTGACTACCAAGCAAGAACCAAATTGTTCAAATGCACTAGACATGGTGGACAAGCTCAAAAAGCTAATAGCTTGCTTGAAGTATTCCAATGGTTTTACAGACAAATGTGGCATAGAACAATATAGCAAGAAGACAAAAAACTATTAGAAATTTTTTATATTGCTACAAATATATAGAGGAGTATACAAAAAAGGAAAGATGCATATAGTAGTTTATCTGGCAAATGAAAGGTTTTTACACTAGAGAGAGGCAAGGAAGCAAATGGGGAATAATACAAGGATCAATTGTGGCTGCTTGATGCAACATCATGCTTTTCATTTTTTTCCCTCCACTTCAAGTACACTTGCTTCTTGTAACCGTGCAAATCCTAGAGCAAGTCCAAAAACTCTAATGGCTTCTTATTTTTCAAGAAGTAGGATTTTGTTCACTCCAAGTTATGAATCTTCTTCCATTCATCTTGGAGTGATACCAACTTCTTAGCCCCTGTGCTATTTTTTTAAGGTTCCTGCTTTGAAAATATCGTAGAAGTATACATAGTTTGCAATCTTGTGCTCCTTTGTAAGGTCGGTAAAGACCAACTAAAAGTCTAAAATTTCATTGTTGAATTTAGTCTTTAAGAAATCCCTCCAGCTAAAAAGGAACATTAAATATTTCTTTGACATATGAGAACTTTGATAATTGCTTGACTTGGTAGAGTAGGTCCATCATCTATCATCACTTATCTCTTCAACCTCTTTGATTTGCATGCCTTCCAAACTCTTCCTGCTAAAAGCCTTTTTTGTAAAAAAAGAAAAGCAATAAAATGCATGCATTAATACCACTCAACCATATACATCACACCATATTCCACAACTCAATACATATGGAAGGTGTCCAACTTAAAGAGATTCTATATTTAATACACGTCCTCCCTACGGGAAAATACAATGCATGGAGAGTCACCCATATACATAGTTTTCACGTAAGAAGGACACGTCTTGAAAAAACTCGATCAAAAGATTATACTCCAAGAAGTGTCCTCCCTACGAGATTTTAGTAGGCTTGGATGGGAGTTTGAAAACAACGAATTCACGTAGGGAGGACACAAGTTCAATGGAAGATACCATTCAGTGTAAACATCCCTATTCTTGGCAAGTGAGCTATTGCCTATTCCCTTAATGGTGGACACTGTTTTGGATGCCTATCAGTGAAGTACCACATCATGATGCTAGCCACCAAATATTCTTCTCCGATTGCACCCGATAATATTCTTGCTTTTGTTTTCTTAAAGCACTTCCCATAACATGTTCCATTTCTTCTTCTACTTGTAGTGCCTTTCCCTTCAGTGTCCTACTCATGAGCATCAAATTGAAGTGCTCCACCCTTTGCCTTTGACCACTTGACACTCATTGAGTTTGAGAACAAAATTTTTCCTCTATCTATCTTTTCGAGAGTAAGGTTATACAATTGGATCATTTCTAGTTGAATGACTTTCACCTCAATTAACACATTATTGAACCCGTTGTATTGTGTCAACTATTGGGGACTTGCTAAAGACCGTGTGTGAGCCATAGGGCTACAAGCACATAGCCTGTGCATACAAACAAGCTCTATGATTACGCATTGGTGTGTCACTCACCTCGTGTGCTGCTGCCGCCACTGAGGGAATCCGTGTGCGCGCCGAGAGGAAGAAGCCGCCACGCAACTTTGAATGAGTTACCATCCCAACCTTCTTGAGAAGATACTCGAAGATTAGGAACGACAAACTCCCATGGCATTACTACTTCTTGACCATACACCATTTTAAATGGTGTGCAATCAATGGCCACTTTATAAGCAGTACGATAAGCCCATAGAGCTGATGTAAGCTTCAAGTTTCAATCTGTACGATTAGCCTCTACTGTCTTAGTTAAGATAGAAATTAGAGTCTTGTTGGTACTCTCAGCTTGGCCATTTTCTTGTGGATAATAAGGTGTAGATTTATGGTGGGTTATTATGATTTTGAGGTGAGTTCTTTAATCATTTCATTTATAAAATAGGTACCATTGTCACTC
The DNA here is from genome assembly GCF_014529385.1 of Adiantum capillus-veneris. Classification (NCBI taxonomy): domain Eukaryota; kingdom Viridiplantae; phylum Streptophyta; class Polypodiopsida; order Polypodiales; family Pteridaceae; genus Adiantum; species Adiantum capillus-veneris. The sequence goes on along the minus strand of NC_140942.1, from coordinate 64,581,815 downwards.
ACAATCTCAAGGGGACATCCAAATCGTGTAATAATGTTTTCAAAGAGGAACTTAGTTGTTGTTTTTGCATCGGTCTTGCATGTAGCTTTAGCTTTAGCCCATTTTCACATAGTTAGTAGCCGCAATGATATATTGGGATTGAGTATTACGGGATGTCGGACTAATTGGCCCTATTAAATCTAAGCCTCACTTTTCAAATGGTTGGGTCACCTTAATACAATGTAGAGGCATCTTATCTTTTCTTTGTGGTTTTGCATAACGTTGACGTTCATCACATCCTTTCGTAAAGAGTGAAACTTCCTTAAATAAAGTGGGCCACCAATAGCTTGATTGTAATACCTTTCTAGCATTCAATTCTTTTAAAAAGTGACCACCAGCTACGCCCATGTGTGCTTCTTGCAAAATTTATAAATATCCATCCTCACGGGCACAACGTCTAAGAATGTCATCTTTTCCTTGCTTATAGAGAGTTCCCGCAATCGAGCGATAAGGTTCGCATTCCTCGATTAACCTTCAAGCTCAATCCTTTCGAAGCTCTTTGGGGGGAAACCCATTAACTAAAAAATTGACTCCATTCAAGCATTCTCTCAACTATAAATAAGGAAAAATCAGGAATTCATCATCAACTCCAACAGGGGCTTTACCATTGGGTATGCGAGACAAATGATCTTCCATAACATGTTTCTTGCTAGGTCTTACAACAACAATGAAATCAAACTCAAGCAGAATTAACAACCGTTGCATAATTCAGATACAACAAGGCTTGATGATCTACGTAAACACAAACTTGGTAGCAAGAAGGTAATATCAAAATTTCTTTACAGCATAAATCACAGCTAAACCTTCTCGCTCTATTGTGGTGTAGTTCATCTCGGCGTCATTTAATTGGCAACTTGCAAAGCTAATAGGGTAGTCTAATCTATATTCTCGTGGTTGAGTTAGAACACACACAATAGCAAAGTTTGATGCGTTAATATGCACAAGGAAAATTACGTTCCAGTCGGGCACTCATAGGATTGGGGCACTTGTCAGGGCCTTTTTTAATAACTCATAAGCATGGTCACACTCCCCAATCCAGTGAAACTCGATAAGTAGCTTGTACAATGGACAAGATATCTCAGCAAAGCTTAAAGTAATCGCCAATAATAACCAACATGGCCCATGAATCTTTGAACTCCCTTATAGCTTGTAGGTGGTGGCAAATTGGCTATGGCTTTAATTTTTCTTTTGTCTGTGAAAATCCCATTCTTGGACACTATATTCCCTAAAATGACTCCAGCTTAACCCAAAATTGGCATTTGAAAGGGTTCAATGAGATGCGATACAATCTAAACTTTTCAAACACTTTTCGTAAACATGATAATTCCTCCTTCAAGAGGAATAAACACAAAGGTCATCTAGAAAAGCTTTGCAAAACTATCTTAAATATCCTTTGAACGCACTGTTTATTAACCATTAGAATGTAGCAGGGACATTTGTTAAGCCAAAGGCCATATCACGGAATGCAAACACTCCAAATTCGGTTATAAGATGAGTTTTAGCTTGGTCCTCTAGTGGAATCTTGATTTGATATAACCAAAGTATCCATCTAAAAATCTATAAGCTTCCTTTCCTGCAACTCTTTCAAGCACATGTTCCGAATATGGCAAGAGATAATGATCTCTCCTAGTGTCTGCATCAACCTTCTTGAGGTCCACACACACTCTAAGTTTTCCATTTCTTTTTGGCACAATTACTATTGGAGAAACCCATTTTGAGTGCTCGATAGGGTTATATGAATCCACATTGGACAAGTTTTTAAATCTCTTCTTGAACAACCTTTGCATACTTAGGATTCATTGGATAGGCTCGTTAATGGACTAGTTTAACAATGCTAATCATGGGAATTGTGTGTTGCACCATAGAAGGTGGAACGCCCTTCATATCACGATATGTCCAAGCAAATATATCCTTGAATTCTTTAAGAAGCTCTTTAAGTACAGCCTCTTCAGTCTCATTAAGGTCTTGGGCAATGAAAACAGGTATGGACTCCTCACCTAAGCTCGCTAATTCTATTTCCTTACCTATCCCTTGACCATCATAGACTCCATTACTTCCATTGATAGGCTTTTTTTGGGTCTTCGTGTACACAACCTTACGCTCGTTCGTGGTGTAGGATTTGAAATGCTCAGGTGTAGGGTGTAAGTTCGTGGGATCTATTTGTGCCCTGGACTATGATTTCACTTTTGCTTCCCTTTGTTATTGAGCTAACTCCCAGTTTTAGCGTCTCTTTATAGTATGGCTTAACTTTGACTTCTTTGCAATCTCTAGTTGTGCAATGTCAAAGGGTTGTGGGCTACACCACATCACACTTTGAAGGTATTTGCCCCAATTATCTACCAACTTTTGATGAGCATTATTGCCCCCACATAATTGAGCCATTTTGCAGTGGACTTCTTTTCTTTTATCCTAGCACGTACATTCGCTCGATATCGTAGCCTCTTATACCTCTTACTCCTCTTGTCTATTTTAACCTTTGGGTTGCTACTAGAGTGGAATCATTGGATTTATCCTCATTTGTGTCCTCTTCACTCCAGGATAAATTGCTATATAGCGTGGTACTTGGCCTTGAGGGTTTTGTTTCTCAATTTGAGCTAATATGAAAGTCAGATTCCCTTTCAAGCTCAGAATTAATTTTTGTCAATGATTCAATCTCTGAGTCACATTGATCACAATCTTCTGAGGCACTAGTAGCTTGGATGTCATTCAGGTCTTCACTCTTTATATATCAAAAGACATATGCATTGCACTTAAACATATTCATTGGTGCAACCTGCAGTATTTCTTCACCCTCAGGTGTAACCCAAGTTGTTCCTCTATTTCCCCAAGTGTCTATGGTTGCTGCGAGGTGTACATAATCAACATTTTCCGCGACTCAGCCATTCCACGTAGGAAATCCATATAAGGAGAGTCTCCCCCAATATCCGTGTCCTTTTTACATGTGTAGTAATATTTTAATGGAGCTGAGTGAATTGTGGTGTCTGATCGATTGTCAACTATAATCTTCTTCCCTAAAGGGTACACTGGACCGCTTACAAGATCAACTCCGATGAAGGAGTCTTGGAAATATAAGTAGACATGATTCTAGACCAGTCATGTACCATTTTTGCTTCCCTCATGAAAGGACACCCTGAAATAATCTCAAATGACACAGGATGCTTGGACAAGTCCATAATGATGAAGGTATGCCGCACCTTGTGTCCAAGGACCTTGATCTTGAGATCTTTCTGCATTCCAATAGGCGTAACGATAGATCCATTGGCCTTTTTTACCACTACATTTGTGACTTCAAGATGTGGTCTTCCCATAGATTCCCAATAGCTTTTTGTTACAATGCTTACTTCTGCATCACCATCAAGGATTCCCTTCACAATTAATCATTTAGTAGTGATTGGTAGGGTTGCATTCGATTCATCGCCTTCAAAGTATTGTCCCAACTTGTTAACAGGTATTTCAATAATTGAGCTTTTGTCTAGTTTGGGTTGTGGGTCCAAGCATTCCTCCTAAATTGGGATTTCATTGGCCTACTCATCTGTGCAAATTGTGGTAGGCCGACTTTTAGTTCTCCATTGAGAAATGCATGAAGAGCCAAGTATAGCTTTGGATCCCCATGCAATTTAGACATTATAGTGGTTCTGACTTCAGAGGCCAAGAAATCTGTTAATTTGGCAATGTTCAAGGGAGCTTTTTGAGATTCTAGTCCATGACCTAAGGCTCGTGAAGAGGCAAAGTTTTCGTGCAAGGAGGACACATGTTGAAAAAACTCCAAAAAAAACTTATACTCCAAGAAGTGTCTTCCCTACGTGATATTAGTAGGCTCAGACAGGCATCCAAGTACATTGAATTCACATAGGGAGGACACAAGTTCAATGGAAAAAATAAGTTTTGTTCACACTAAATAAATAATTGAGGGGAAAAAATGTATCTTTTATGTCCTCTAAGCATCATTTTGTGTCATAATAATCAATATCTAATTCTCCTAAATGATTTTCTCATATTAAACTGATCATTTAATGTGGGGAAGGCTAGGGGAGAAAAAGCTAGAATATTGGTTAAGCTAGCAGACCGGCCACAGTAGGGATCCAAAGGGGGGGCCATTTGCAAAAGAGCCATGTGCAACAATGGGCTAAAAAGACCCTAAGGTTCAGCCCATTAAGACTTCCAAAATGCTAAGGTTCCAAAATTCAAAGGTTGTGTCCAAAGGTCAACCCTAGGGAAAATTGGATGCTTTGTGTGTGCCCTAAAAGTCTTTGCACATCCCTACATGGGAGGGGGCGAGCCCTAAAGGTAGGGGATGAGAGAGAAAGCCACACACATACACACAGGCTCCCTTTACACAAAGGGAATGAGGGACACATGTCAGCTCCCTAGGCTAGATGCCCACAAGGTGTGCCCAATTTCTATTGGATGACCCTTGAAGTGGACCAATGAGAATTAAGCTAGAGTAAATCTAGTTTAATTAATTTAAAAAAATTTAATAAAAGAAACCAATGAGAATTAAGTCTCCTAGAAGACTATTGGGCAGTCTCCCAAGGGGTCCAATGAGCATTCAGGAGCCCCATGGCTTGCCTGATTCCTATTGACCAGGAGGCAAAGGGGTCCAATGAGAGTTTAGTTTAATTATTTAATTACCTAAAGCTCTCACAAAAGGGGAAAGGGGGACACATGTCAGAAGGCTATCACTTATGCTGCTTAATTGTAATTGGCTTGACTTGGGGAGGGCCAATGAGGCTTCAGCAAGAGCAATTAGCAAGAGGGCTCGCCCAAGAGAGAGAGGGGGCTGATTTTTGCAAGGCATTATCACACACACACTCACACAAGCTCATGTGTGAAGAAAGAGAAGACTATCTCTTCCCAAGCTTTAATGGAGAACTCATCACCTACTCCAAGCTTGTGAGATAGAAGCCTACATCAACACTCTCTTGGCATGTGGATGCAAATCCAACCAAGAGCCAAGCTTCAATGCATGCTCATCTCCTCTACCAAGCTAATTACTAAGCTAAGCTATGCTACATATGAGTGATTATGTGAGGAGATGTACATCTTTCTCGTAAGATACTCCTTCTTCCTCTCAATCTACTCTCATACCCTGCTAGCTCTCACCATCTTCGAAGGTGTGTGAGGTTTTGGGTCTGAGAACGGGGATAATTCAAGTTGTGTTTGTTAATTGTTTTGCTTAGTGCATGAAGTTTCCATCTTCATTGCACTAGCTAGTCTTGAAGGAACACAAAGAATTGTATTGTACAATGTCTCTCTTGATGGGAGAAACCCTAATACAAAGCCTTTTGGAGGGGGGACCGGCTCCATGAAAATCCGGTCCTCAACTGTTGTCAATAGCTTAATTTCTCTCTCTTTTGAAAGTATTGTCGATGCTATCTAACTAGGTGTTATGCTTTTTGTTGCTCTCTCCACCCAAGCACTCTTGTAATTCTCATTAGGAATCTATTCTAATGAAATGCCCACTATGTTCATGCTAATTTCCGCTACACATAAGTTATTAGGCCATTTAATGTTACATTTTGAATTGAAGGTCACTCCCAAAAATTTGGACAAAATTGAGAAGATTAAGAACAAATAAGGTTTAGAGGAATTTTGGGATATATATAGCATGCCAATTATGAACCTTGAAATTTGTGCACAATGGTCAAATCCATGCAAAATGGTTACTTTTTGTCTCGTAATTTGTGCAAAACCAAATCTTGTCTAGATATTTGTGCACTACTATATAAAGAGGAGAGCGCACCCAAACAACATTTTCTACTCATTTTGCACCTACTCTGCTCCAATTTATTTCTTCTACATTTTTGAATACTTCATATCCTAAACACTACATATGATTTTACATCTCTATCATAAGCACCAACTGTAGCAGGTTTTTGACATTGGCTTCTAACTACAACAATAGTTATTATTTAGCTTAGTATGAGTTTATATTACTGTCATTATCAACTTCTTTTGATCAGTTTCTAAGATATGTGTCCACCTTACGCGAAAAATAAGTACTTGGACTAGCCTCCAACTACTCAATTTTTGCACAAGGAGGACACTCACTCTTTTTTATGAACTCGTAATATATGTGTCTCCCTTGCACAAAAATTGAGTAGTCAGACTAACCTCCAAGTAGTCAAATTCCGCGCGAGGAGGACACAATAACAAGCATAAGAAAAATTTGAGTTTATAACTCCATATATGATGATTTTGACCCTGTTAGTGCGTCCAGAATGACAAAAATCGTATTTTCGAGGGGGGAAGTTTGACGTTTTTCCCTCTCGGGGTGTCCAAAAGAGGCAATTTACAAGTCCATCCTATGGTTTTTGGGCCTTTCGAACGCACTGACAGGGTCAAAGTCACTTTTTTTGAGTCACATTGTTAGTTTTTTTAAATTCTTGTTAATTTTAATACCTTGATTAAAGATTTTTAAGTGTACTCTAATTCTGTGCATGAGGGACATGTCCCCTTTGCTAAAAGATCTTTACCCTGATAATTAAGTTGGATGATATTCACCATCTTCTATATCCGAATATGAAAGACAAGTATTCTTCTAAATTATATGCTTCTTTCACTATTTCTTTCCAATATGACAAGAATTAGTTTTTTGAGGAGTCTTTTCTTCTCTTGCTCTGCTGCATTATAATCCAGTTACCCTTGGCTATGGATATTGGGATCCACTATTTGTGCTCATTGAATGTAGCATAGGTGGTAATGGTTTCAATGGATGTGCTATGGTGTTTAGACGAGGTGGATTACATTGCTTGAGGAAGATGACACACAGAAGATGAAGGCGTAGAGAGAATAGGAGGAAGAGGAGGGAAAAGAAAGCCGTGAGAAGATTCAAAAGAGAGGTGAGAATAGGAGAGAAAAGAAGGCCGTGAGAAGATTCAAAAACACTTTTTGGTTGGTGAAAGAGAACTTTTTGAGGTAAAAGGAAAACATAATGGAAAGTTACCTTAGATTTTCTTTTCAATTTTTTTATAAAAGAAATTCAAAAGCAATTTTTAAAATAAAGGTTCCGTAACGGAATCCCTCCTCTCATTGGCTAGAGCACTCTCCCTCTAGACGTTAAAAGGTAAAAAAGAGACCTCAAACTACCTCTAATGATCAACGAGCCATAAAGACAGGCTTGGAGAGCACTTCGAGCACTACACAATCGGCCCATAATTTGCATTTTGGCAACATCAAAGCATCCCAGCTCAAAGGCATAAAAAACACACTTACTGGGCATATATACACATCTACACTTGCCTGCAACCGGGCCAATTATTGCAAAAATAGTGTATACACTTCAAGCTTGCATGAGTTGCATCCCATTGGTCTTTTTTCATTGTGGAAGCAAAGCAACATGACACCGATGGTGAGAATGGGATCGTGCTAGCTAGGGTCGATGAAAGACAAACATCGTGCACACAAGTGAGTGTGTGTAGGCTAGATTATCACTCTCGCAAATTAGATTCCAAGATAGATTAACTTGGACTCATAAACACAATCTTGAGTAGTTTGCTAACCCATCACAAACTCACCATAAACAAGAGAGATGTAATGCAAACATGGAATGATTTTGTTTATTTATGAATAGAGCTTTAAGTAGCTCTATAGCCTTGCACTACTGCATGTGGGATAATTCCACTCTTCTCTCCTTGACTCATACTCTAGGGCAAAGATTACACCTTACAATCCTCCCCTTGAGGTTTGGACCAGGACAATACATTGAAGATGCTTTATCCACTAAGGATGACATATAGCATCCACACATGATGTCAATACACATCCACTAAGTATGATAGATCCACAAAGAATGACAAAAAAATCCTTCCCTTGAAGAGAGGCTACAATCTTCACAATATGTCATCGTAGTAAACAAGGTTGTTCTCCCGTTGGTCTTCCTTTTCTTCTTCGTCCTCCACTACATGAGCTGATCCTCTTGCACGTTTCTTGCCTTTGTAGTTTTTGCTATTACCATTGCTGCTTTCTCCACTATTGTTGCCTCCACTTGAGTAGCATCGAGAAGGAGGATGCCCCTTCTTACCACATTTGTTGCGAGACTTGTTGGTGTAGCAATCCTTTGCTACATGTCCCATTCTCCAACAACCATAACACTTCTTTACACTTGATGATGATGTTGAATATCCTCCCCTTGGTGATGAGACGAAAAAACCTCCTCTTGATGGTGTTGATGTACCCTTTTGCTTCTTCTCTTCTGCTTGAAGAGAATTGATGACGTCTTGAAATACTGGAGTTGGAACTTTTTCTTCAAGGATGGTGACTAAGAGGTCATAATAAGGTGGAAGTGCACTTAAAAGCACAGCCACTTTGTCGTCTTCTGGTGCCTCGCACTGGATGTAAGTGAGTTGCATGACAATGCTAGGCTAGCAACATCCTCCCCTTCAATCACAGTGAGATTGTAAAGTTGTCTTTTGAGACTAACTTTACTTATTTTAGCCCTAGCTCTAAAATTGCTCTCTAGAACTCGCTAGGCTTCATGTGCATGCTTACATTTGTCTATGAAATGCATATAGTTGTCATGCAAGGAAGTGATGATAAATTTTGTGCACTTGCTATGAGCGTAGATGCCCTAGTATGCACTCCATTGGCTTTGGCCTGTTGCTCTAAGGCTGTGCTGATAACATACCACAAACATTTCTTCATGAGGTATCCTCTTAACTTCGGCTACCATGTATGGAACCCTTTCCCCATTGAACTTGTCTATTCCCTTCTCCCCCATTGTGCTAATAGAGGAGTCTTAACTTAGGAGACTCTCCTAGCCAGTGTTAGTGTTTACCTCTTTACACGAGCACAAATACTCCTTAGGAGATTTATTTGCAAGTTATTGTGCTTGGCTGTAAGATTTTGAAGTTTTAATGTGAGTGTGTGTGTGTGTGTGTGAGAGAGAGAGAGAGAGAGAGAGAGAGAGAGAGAGAGAGAGAGTTCCTTTTTTTGTGAAGCTTTACTCCTTTTGTGAAGCTCCTCTTCACGCCCCTTGTCACAATGGTTTTGAAATTTCTGATTGGGGAAGCCCTTTTGAAGCTTGGTGAAGCCTTGAGGTTCGGTTTTGATGAAGCTTTGACAAGTTTACCTTTGAGTGGCCTTGAAGCCCTTTTCACTGTTGGCTTTGCTAGAAGTCGGTGGGAGCACTCCATAAAGCTATATTAAGTCTTAATAATCCACTTCGAAGATCCTTATCCCCTTCTCTTATGGTTGACAAGCTTTTATCACTTTGAATAGGGTTTACCAAAATCTTCATTGCATTTGATGTTCCAAGCCTTTACAACACACACATAAAAAATAACATTAATTGCAATATCCAATTTCATTTCCTTGAAACAATTTGATGCATCTTGACTATGATGAGAGTACTGCCATGTTTGCATATCTGACACAAACTACATTCCATGCCACAACATCTCAACATTCTTTGAAAGTCTATTAAGGGGCCAAAATTGTGGGCGGTTGCCATAATGTCTGTGTGAAATGGAAAAGGGAGTCCTTACACACCAAGTTAGACATTAGAGAAAGTGGCCAACAAAAGGAATATAGCATATTGGTTAGAGACGTTAATGTGTGGCTAATTGATCAATGGTCTATGCATATGGCACTACGAGCATATTTGGGCGAGGGGTTGAGGCCGTTCAAAGTTTTGGTGACCCTTTTTTTACAGAGCCATTTAAATTGCGCAATGTGGCAAACACATCAAGGCATGCACCTGCACCTTAGGCTTGGTTCATCAGGGAGGACAACAGAAGAAGCCTTTGTGAATTGGAGCAAGCTGATTGGCAGATGCAAAAATTCCCTTTTTTATGACTCGCCATTTTCTTTCCGCTTATCCCCCCCGGAAGAACAAATTTTCACATAGAAGAAAACAATAGGCTTGCGCCAACGAGGCTTGCACTTCTCTGCACAAACAAAGCAAGCCAATGAATCGAGAACGTGCGTGTGTTGCAATTAGTACCACACCTCTCTACCATTGGCTTGTGTGAAGCAAAAGGGGAAAGGCAACTTGGGCCGTGCGGCCCTTTTGCTGCTTCATTTGAACCCGGGAGTAGCAATGGTGGGCGCCCTTTTGGCATGTGTAAAGTATCTAAGTAATGAAGGTAAACCCTAGGGTATTAGAATTTAGAAATACGAGTACTGTTGGTGACCTTCGATTGTCTCTATCTATCTCTCTCTCTCTCTCTCTCTCTCTCTATGTGTGTGTGTGTGTGTGTGTGTGTGGCCGGAGTTACAAGGAACACTCGCCGCTTGAAAGAGCTCTCACCACGTGTCAAGAGGGGGGGTTGGGGGTGGTGAGATTTCTTACGTCCGGCTTGTGTGCACCTACAGTTCCGAGGAGATAGGCACTCGGCTTGTGTGCACCTACAGTTCAGAGGAGATAGGTTTCGAGTGCCTGCACACGAGAGAGAGAGAGAGAGAGAGAGAGAGAGAGAGAGAGAGAGAGAGAGAGGAAGAAAGTTTTAACGTCGTAGGAAACAAGAGACCTTAAAGATCTAGCCGACGAGGAGTTGAACTCAAGACCTGTCATTCAAAAGGGCAATGGCCTAAGGCCCCTACGGCAACACATTAGTAATGATACTAATTCAGAAGAGGCTCAACAGAAGAATGTTAACAAGTTACTACTGGGCAGCCAGGAAAGCTCTAAACCGCGGCTGGCGTTTTCGTGCTGAGGAAACGCGTTCATGGCTTCTCCTGCGCCTCGGCAGCAGCATCAACAGAAGGCAAAGCTGCCATCGCCGCAGCAGCATCAACAGCTAAGGAAACCCGTGTTTGTGACTGTGGATCAATTGCTTCCCGGCACCTTCGGTCATAACCTTGTGGTGAAGGTCGTGAGCACCAAACTGGTGATGCAGCGTGCTCGCCCCGGCCTCAGCAATGCTCGCCAAGTCCGCATCTCTGAGTCTGTTGTTGGTGACCAGACCGGTGTCATTGTCTTTACCGCTCGCAATGAGCAAGGTAAGTCTTAGTCTCGTTGTCTTCTTCTCCGAGGGTTTTTTGTAATCGTCGGCATCATACAAACCACCCTTGCTCGCTTTCCTGTTTAAATTTGTAGGGGATGTGAACCAAGGTTGCATTCTAAACTTGTATTTATCAAAATGTAGAGAACATAGACCAGAGACAATGGAAGAATAAGTATGGAAGAAGACAATGAGGAATGTTTACAAATCTTTAGTGCTTATAGTATTTTTGCTCTTGCTTGACAAATGCTAGCCTTTATCATGGATGAGTATGCCCATCTATCATAAACTGCTGACGTGTTAAAGCCCTAGAGAATGGAGCCAACTTGCAGATGTCGGCCGAGGGGCCTAAACCCTAAGAAGAACAAGTAACAGAAGAAGAAGTCATACCAACTTATGGGACCCCATCCGATGGGCCCCAAGTGCCATAAAGGATTAAAATACAGCAGGACACACAGAGAAAGAATTACGTAGCAGTTGATGATGTGGCAGTTGTACGGAAATTTTGAAAATTGCGCTAACATGATGACGTGGCAAACTGTATGGTTTTTCGCGTTTTGCGCTGACTGTTGTACGAAATTTTGTGATTTACACTGGCAGCTTTTTGACATTGCTTTTGGACCAGAAGCTTTTGAGTTTGAAGGCTTTTCATGTAAATTGCTTTTCATAGGCCAAGGGCCTTCAAATATGTGCTAAGGGCTCATTCTTTGGCATGCTTCTTGGAGAAGGTGCAGAGTCTCGAATGTTTTATTTCACCACACAAATAGACCTAGAAAGTCCACAAGGTAATGCTACTTGCACCTATTTGTTAATTATTCTCAAGGTACAAAGAAAAATTGCTCTCCTGAGTGAAGAACTTGACCAGCGTTTTTGGTCGTTGATGGTAGTAAATGCTCTAGTTTTGATGCTGCTAGAATGCTTCGTATGACTTTTTTTAAGTGAGGCAAAAGAAAACTAAGAATGACAATCGATTCAAACTTCTTTTCTCTTGAGAGGGGGGATAAAGGGTGATGGATCAAGGAACACCGGTGTATGTGACGAATGAAACACAGTAGGAGTAGGCTTTTAATAACTTTCAGTCTTATATGTAACACGGTGAGGAATTCATTGTTTGCTAGTTTTAAAGTTTCTATCGCTGTGTATTCCGCTATTAGGATTTTGTGTTTTTATGCAAGTAGGCCTCTACTTGATTGTTGTTAGAAAGATGGGATTCTTTTTCTTTTCGATTGCGATTCCATATTTCTATTGTAATTTGATACCTGGCTGAATTTATTATGAAACCGGTCAGTACACAGTAGAGGGCGGTATAACTTCAACTACTTGTTAATTATACACAAAGTATTGAGAAGAAAGAGAACACAAATGCGTTCAATAACTAGATATTGCACACACGAAGATCGACACCCTTTAGGTCCCAAAGATTGGCGCCCCTTGTGATATTTTTTTATTTAATTGAAAGTAAACAATCGTACACTTAGACAAAACTCCCACCAAGCTGTCCAAACCTGTCAAGGGCTGAAATTGCAGGTTTTGACTCAATTTCGGCAATGGACACCAAAATCTCTGCAGGTCAAGAGTACAAGTTAAGGATGGATTTCCCTTTCATTTTAGAAGCTTTTCGGTGAGTTGTTCTGTCCATGACTTGATTGCCTTCACTTTAGTAGGATCTATGGGTACCCCATCCTTGTGCCCAAGAAAAGGAATTGCTTCCAAAAAGAATTCTCTTCTTCGCATTAATGAGTACCATGTTGAAATCACTTTTGGCGAGTACTCGGATAGAAACACTGCAAACTATACACTTAGCAACACTTTTAATACTTAAAAACAAATTAATCGAGAGTGTCACAAACGGGAGCGCATAGCAATATAAAATATGTTTGGATAAATAGGATCTATCACGTATTACTGAAGCCAGAGGATATAGAGAGAAGTAAATAGAGAGAGAGAGAGAGCGCGATAGAGAGTGAGAAGATCGACACAGTATTGGGGACCAAAAGATGGGCTGGTCCTCCGCCGTAATAGTATCTTTATCACTGAGGAGAAGTCGATACAAGCACTTGAACTGTAACAGACTTGGACACTCCAAGTCGAGATTCTACCGCGACACCACATAAGTTCACTTCAAAACAGTTCTTAGTTCACAATTGATTCGACACTGGCCCGGCGGAGTTTCCGTGCCTAGAGATATTGGTCCCAAAGACTAGCGTCCCTTTCGGTATTTCTTTTTGTATCAATCTGTTGCAAAAGTACAATCGAGTGGGAGGCTCTCACTCTCTGACTTTGCGTCCAGATGCTCTGCAGAGTGGGAGGCCTACCCACTTATTTGATGGTTTACAAGGGATGCCAAAAGCAGAGCCCCAAAAGCTGAAAATCAAAAGCCTTGTCAGAAATAAAGCAAAAGCTTTCTGTCTCTCACAAGCTCTTGCAATTTTCACAAAATAAAGCAAGTCAATCCAAAGCCTCTCTCGCTCTCTTTCTACATTGCGTAAAGTAAAGCAAGATTTAAAAGTTGCGCCGGGTTGCCGCAAATAGCGTTGCAAAACGCGTCGGAAAACACGGAGGGTCCGTATGGTAGTGACACGTCAGCATTCATCGCATTTTCCGGGGCTACCCATGACCAAGGGAGGGTGTGTGAGACTGAGTGTCCGGCCTGCAACTCTAGTATGCCACGTCACCTGTTTGTGACATAACCCCCTCTTGAAAGCATTGTAATTGCCCTCGATTACGCGTGCAAAATAGACAGAAGCCATAAACTGTCTTAGCAGACACTGGTTGTTAGTACCGACGCACTAGGAACACACATCTAGCACATGTACCAATCGACAGTCACATCACACGACATCACAGGACATCACTTGACATCACATGACAAATCACATTCAACATTCATTCGGATCTCGGACCATGATTTATCGGCAATGCAATTAGCAATCGCATCTAGATCCACTCAAGACCTCATAGATGTCCGATTCACTAATCCCTATTGCAGCCATGTCTATCGAGATCATTCAGACCAAAATGCTGCAGTCATTTCGTCTATCAGTTTTTGCACTTAAACAAGTCAAGAACAAATTAGTTTCATATTATCCGGAATTCCATTTCATAAAGTCATACAGCAGAATACTGTCAGCTCTCAGTATCCGTGAAGCTCAAAGAGACATCAATGACTTTAGTATTCAAAAATCGAGGCATCTGTTGACAAAGGAGTGGAGTAACTCCCCTCTTGTGTAAACCCACTGCACCAGATATCCGGCCAAGCTGAATTCGGGGTTCCATTTGGAATAGACTATGCTAAACCAAAAGCTTTAAGGTAAAGATTCAGAATCTGAGGAGTATCTGCTAGGTCCTCCTCCTCCATCCACTTCGCATCCAATGCAAGATAGTTCTTGAATTTAATCAAGAATCGCCTTCTCACTTTACCCTTAATCTTTCTGTCCTTATGTGCCAATATCTGTTTAGGAACAAGGATCTCGTTTTCTTCCACTTCGGGTTGCTCATCAAGCTCCCTGTCTTCAGGCACATCACCTTTAAAAGGCTTCAAGAGACTCACATGAAATGCATTGTGAATCCTCGAAGTGTCAGATAGCTTGAGTCGGAAGGAGACATTATTGATCTTTTCGGAGATCTGGAAAAGTCCGTAGTATCTCATACTAAGCTTTGGAAAAAGCCTCTCCTTTCCCTTTGTCTTTCTTAGGTGTGCCTTCTTAAAACGTAAGAGCACCCAATCATTCTCCTTCAATTTCAAATCGCGATAATGGCGATCTGCTGCCTTTTTCTGTCTTTCTTGAGATTTTTGCAAAGCCTCGTGGACCTTGGCAAAAGCCGTATCCAAGTCGCGCGTGTACTCATCAACTTCAAAAATCTTATCTTTCGTGCTTAGGAATTGTGGAACCTTCGCAGCACCTTCAATAATCTCAAATGGCGCCTTCCCTGTCGATGAGTGTATTGTGTTGTTGTAGGCAAATTCCACCAAATGTAGATACTTTTCCCATTTAGTCTTTTGATCCTAGATATAAGACTTCAATAAATCTAGAACTACTGAATTGGCAATCTCAGATTGCTCGTCAGTCTGCGGGTGGAAAGATGACGAGAATTGCAACCGCATATCAATGTTCTCCCAAATTGCCTTCCAAAACAAACTCGTGAATCTGGGGTCCCTGTCGGAGACAATCGTCTCGGGCATGCCATGTAATCTGAAGATCTTGGCCACAAACAGTTTCGCTAAGTGATGTGGCTTGACTGTTTTCTTCACTGGAATGAAATGAGCCTGCTTGCTAAATTTGTCAATAACAATCCAGATACCATTGTGACCACTGTGTGTTCTCAGGAGATAAAAAATGAAGTCCATTGCAATACTTTCCGAAGGGCGGGTGGGTATAGGCAAAGGCTTTAACAATTCCCGTGCTTTATGCTCGTCAAACTTGACCTTCTGGCATACCAAGCAACTGCGCACAAACTCGTCTACATCCTTCTTGAGTCTCGGCCAAAAGAAGTATCTCTCTACCCCTTTTAAGGTGGTAGCAATGCCGCTGTGACCCGTAAAAGGCAGCCAGTGGCATTCGGTCATAACCTTTTCCCTCAACGGCTGTGTAATGTACAACATGGTTTTCCTCATCAAGTAGCCATCCCGAATGGAATATCCCGCTACTGTCTCCCGATCCCGTATCCGTGTGAAAATGTCTGCAAAATCTGTATCTGTGGCATAATGATCGACCATATCCTCGAATGTATCGCGGAAATAGCCCGAACCAACGGCTTCCAAGACAAAGCATCTGCCACCAAATTCTTCTGTCCCTGAACATGGACAATCTGGAAGTGAAACTGTGACAAGATGTTCGCCCACCGCATGTGCTTTTCGGATAGCTACTTTTGTGACAAGTAGCGTAAACTCTGATGGTCTGTGAAGTCAGTAAAATCCGCTCGGAGTAGGTAGTGCCGCAACTGAGTAAGAGCATGGATAACCGCCAAAAGCTCTTTCTCATAAATCTGTGCTGTCAATTCTGGCCTTGAGAACAATCGGCTCTCGTAGGCAATGGCATGGCCTTCTTGCATTAAGACCGCACCCAGACTACGACCACAAGCATCACAATATACTTCAAATGACTCTTGCAAGTTCGGCAAAGTCAAAACTGGTCCCGTAGTCAATTTCTCTTTCAAAGTCTGAAAGGCAATCACCTCTGTGGGTCCCCACGAGAAAGAGACTCCTTTTTGTGTTAAGATATGCAAAGGGAAATCAACCTCTGCAAACTTTCTAATGAACCGCCTGTAGTACGAACACAATCCCAAGAAGCTTCTAATTTCATTGACATTCTTCAAATCAGACCAATCACGGATAGTCTCTATCTTGGCCGGGTCCATCTGCACTCCCGCTGTTGAGACAATGTGTCCCAAAAAGTGTATCTCTGGTAGGAAAATTCTTTTTTCTTTGCATTAATCACTAACTTGTGATCTCGTAATGCCTGAAAGACCCGAAGCAGATGTTGTCTATGTTCTGCCTCATCCTTGGAGAAAACAATGATGTCGTCGAAGAAAGTGCCAACAAATAGTCTATACTCTCGAAAAATCCTGTCTATCATTCTGTTAAATGTCGTAGGAGCATTGGTTAGGCCAAAAGGCATCACCAAAAACTCTAAACAACCCAAAAGTCGTCTGAAAGGCTGTCTTGTAGACATCTCTCGGTGCGATTCGGATCTGATGATATCCGCTTTTCAAGTCGATCCTGCTAAAGTACGAGGATCCCTGAAGTCGGTCAAGTATTTCTAGGAATCGGAAATCTGTTCTTGATGGTGATTTTGTTGAGAGCTCTATAATCGATGCACATTCTCCAAGATCTGTCTTTCTTCAAAACCAACAATACTGGAGAACAGTACGGTGAAGTACTAGGCTGGACAAGACCCTTTTCCAAGAGGTCTTTCACTTGGTTCATAATTTCTTCGTTCTGGGCTCGGCTCACTCGTTAAGGTGGCCGGTTGGTGGTGTGCTTCCAAGTATCAGATCAATGGTATGATCTTCAGGACGAGCGGGTGGTAACTCGCCTGGCAGGCCCTCTGAGAAGCAATTGGCACGAGTGTGGAGAAAATCTTGGGGTTCTTTATCAAGTTCATACTTACTTGTCCTATTCTCATCATTCATCTCTCTCAAAAATATCGAGTAAACAAACAAATTGGATTTCATTAATTTTGAAATGGCGGAAGCCGATACAATAGGGACAGACTCGCCCTTAAGTTTTACATCAAGTACAATAGGTCTGCCCTTCTCTGTGGTCAAAGTCGCTTTTCTCGCCCAATAGTCGACCACGGCGTTGTTCTTGTGGTACCAGGGAATTTCCAAGAGAACATCACAACTAAAGGCATTATGTAAAAGTTCTCATGCCCCAAATACCCCTGACAATGCAACCGAAGTTTGCCAATGACAGGTGTAATGGCTACGTCCCTAACAGGTGCCGCTAGGGGTGTCCCCAAGGCATGAAAGCTGCGCACAAGCCGCATGTTAGCACGGCAATAAACCAATCTCTCTAACTGCTTGGTGCTAAGACGATTGTGGATCTTCGTGTGAATAAGAGAGTGTCACAAAGTGATGACGTGGCGGACAGCAGAAACCCTAATTTCTGCAAACCCTAATTTCTGCCAGAAACCCTAATTTCCGGAAATCGCGGAGGCGGATTATTATATATATATATATATATATTTTT
Organism: Adiantum capillus-veneris; assembly: GCF_014529385.1. Classification (NCBI taxonomy): domain Eukaryota; kingdom Viridiplantae; phylum Streptophyta; class Polypodiopsida; order Polypodiales; family Pteridaceae; genus Adiantum; species Adiantum capillus-veneris. The sequence goes on along the minus strand of NC_140942.1, from coordinate 64,564,142 downwards.
TTGTGGAAAATGATGAGCGACGCGAATTTTGCTTTTGCTTTTTTTTAATAAAAAAAAGAGAAAAGACTCTCTAAGAGAGAGAGAGAACTGATGCTTTTGATTTTAAAAGCTTTTGGGGCTCTGCTTTTGGGCATCTCTTGTAACCTTTAAATTAGTGGTGAGGGCCTCACTTCTCAGAGCATGTGGACGCAGAGTCTGAGAGTGAAACCCTAACCGCTCTCTTGTACTTTGATGATTGATTAATATAAAAAGAAATACCGAAAGGGGCGCCAGTCTTTGGGGCCAATATCTCTAGGCACAGAACTCCGCCGGGCCAGTGCAAATCTATTGTGATCTGTGAATTGTTTTGAAGTGGTTATTTGGTGCTGTCGCGGTTGATTCTTGACTTGGAGTGTCCCAAGTCTGTTACAGTGGTATCAGAGCACGGCCGATTTCTCTTCTACGGGAAATCCGATCCCCGAATTTTTTTCCGCGGCACCTATGGCTTCAGGCAATGATCAGTCGACTCCCTCTGCATCTGGAGATGCGGGCTGGGATCACAACGAAGATTCAGGCAGAGAGTATGGCCCGCCTTGGCCTACTTAGGCGGAGCGGCGAGAGATAGAGCGTCGCCAGTTGATCAGGGATGCAACAAAGATGATGCTCAATTTTGCCAAGGACCCGAAGATGGCAAAATATATGAACCAGACCTCTTTGGAAGAGGTACAGATGGAGTGGCAGAGAACCACAACAACACTCCCGAAACCCGCTCTCAAGAAACCTTCTGCCTCCAAGAAATATACGGAGAAGGAACTGGAGAACGTGGTTGATGCACGGATTGCTCAGCTTTTTGACACGCAAAAGAAAGCCAAAAAGCACGACAAAAAGCAGAAGAAAGGCACTGACTTCCCGGGATATTTGGGTCCTCGGTCGACATTTAACAAGGCAAAGAAATTGAAGAAGCGCGTCAAGTTTGAAGACCTACCCAATTCTTCTTCTTCTTCTTCTGACAGTTCTTCTAGCTCCTCGGATTCGAGCGAAGAAGACAGAAAAGGTAAAAAAAGCGAAGCAAGAAGCAACGCTTTGGAAAGGGCAAGAGAAAGGCAAAGAAGGCTAAATCTCGCCCAGAGACTCACAGTTCTACTGAGGACTCGTCTACAGACAGCTCAGATTCCGATGACGGAAAGTTTTATGCGAACAAGGAGAATTTTTACAAAGCCAACCAGTATGACTTTCTCGAAGATAAAAGCAAGAAAGTCCGAGAGTTTAAGGAAGGTGGCCACTCGATCAAGTTTGATACTTTTCAGGATACTCAGATGCTTCGAAGGCTTTGTCTTTTATACAGCAGTTTGACATCGCTTTCGCGGGAGGACGCTATTCAGAGCACTCCAAGATTCGGAGAGCTGCCTCTTACTTTAAGGGGAATGCTCGTACTTGGTGGTCCACACTTCTATTAAGCAAGACTGTGCCAGTTACATGGCTGAAATTCAAGAGGCTTTTTATTTCTTCTTGGTTGACTCAAGAGTTTGAGCGAGATATACGAGCTGCTTGGAACCATCTTCGGATGACCAAGAAAGATACAATCAATGCTTATTGTGAAAGATTCTGGAGCTCTTTTCTACCCGCCTCTTCATTCAAGAAGATCTCGTTCAGAGAACAGATTGAGCGGTTTACCTTGGGTCTACCTACAGAGATCCGAGATCACTGCTTGGAACAGAAGTCAGCTTCTATTCAGGAGTTGATGAGTCATGCGAAGCGGGGCTTTGCCATTCACTCTGGCAGTCTGACCTACCCCACAGATGAGACCATGACACAACGAGCCGAACAGACTTCTGGGAATGAAAGTAGAATGAAAAAGAGCAACCCAAAGAAAAAAAAAGGATGCACGACCCAAGCTTACTCTTGAGGAGAGAGCTCGCTTCATCAGAGAGGGGAAGTGCTTTGCATGCGGGGAACATGGACATATTTCCGCAAAGTGCCCTAATAAGGCACAGAAAGAACAGAATGATAAAGACGACGACAGGTCTGAGAGTTTGAGAGCAGCTGAGGAATGTGGCAGAAAAGGCAAATAGAAAAGCAGAACTGGTACCACATGGCGTGGGACCTGCACCGAATCTAATGAATGAAAGTACAAACTTTGCCGCTTTCGGGGCAAAGTGAAGGATGAGGAAGCTCTTTTGAAGGAGCCAAGGCCAACTTCTTTTCACTTGGAATTGGCGGCTCGATTTGGAACTACGTCCGACAGACTGACGCCACAGGCGGAGGTAGTTCGACTGGCACCCGGATGGGATGTTGCCATTACACCGAGCATTGGCAAACTTCGTTTGCAATGACAAGGGTGTTCAGGGCACGTGAGTGACGTTCTACTCGGGATCCCTTGGTACCACAAGAACTACGCCGTGGTTGACTACCGGGCCGAGAAAGCGACTTTGATAAATGAAGGGCTTAGAGATTGTACTTGATGAACTTCAGTTTTCTTACTCATTCTTTTGGGAGAACTGAACGATGGATAAAGGTTGAATATGTTTTGACCTGAAGAAAAGAACGCCAAGATTTTTTTCTCCACGCTCATGCCGATTGCTTTTGAGAGGGCCTGAAGATCATACGATTGATCTGATATCTGGAAGCACGCCACCGAATCGACCACCTTATCGTGTGAGCCGAGTACAGAATGAAGAGATTATGAACCAAGTGAAAGACCTCTTGGAAAAGGGTCTTGTCCAGCCTAGTACTTCACCGTATTGCTCTCCAGTATTGTTGGTTTTGAAGAAAGACGGATCTTGGAGAATGTGCATCGATTATAGCACTCTCAATGAAATCACCATCAAGAACAGATTTCCGATTCCTAGGATCGATGATATACTCGACAGGTTACAGGGATCCTCGTGCTTTAGCAGGATTGACTTGAAGAGTGGATATCATCAGATCAGGATAGCGCCAGGAAATGTCTACAAGACAGCTTTTCGGACGACTTTTGGGGTATTTGAGTTTTTGGTGATGCCTTTTGGCTTAACCAATGCTCCTGTGACATTTAACCGGATGATGAACAGGATTTTTCGAGAGTACAGGCTATTTGTTGACACTTTCTTTGACGACATCATTGTTTTCTCCAAGAATGAGGCAGAACACAGCGATCATCTGCTTCAAGTTTTTCAGGCATTACGAGATCACACGTTAGTGATTAATGCAAAGAAAAGTGAATTTTTCCTACCAGAGATACACTTTTTGGGACACATTGTGTCAACAGCAGGAGTGCAAATGGACCCGGCCAAGATAGAGACTATCCGTGATTGGCCCGATTTGAGGAATGTCCATGAAGCTAGAAGCTTCTTGGGACTGTGTTCGTACTACAGGCGGTTCATACGAAAGTTTGCAGAGGTTGCTTCCCCTTTTGCATACCTTGACACAGAAAGGAGTACCTTTTTCGTGGGGACCCACAGAGGTGATTGCCTTTCGGACATTGAAAGAGAAATTGACTACGGGACCAGATTTGACTTTGCCGGACTTGCAGAAGTCATTTGAAGTATTTTGTGATGCTTGTGGTCGTAGTCTGGGTGCGGTCTTGATGCAAGAAGGCCATGTCATAGCTTACGAGAGTCGTTTGTTCTCTAGGCCGGAGATGACAGCACAGATTTATGAGAAAGAGCTTTTGGCGGTTATCCATGCTCTTACTCAGTGGCGGCATTACCTACTCGGAGCGGATTTTACTGTCTTTACAGACCATCAGAGTTTGCGCTACTTCTTGTCACAGAAGCAGCTTTCGGAAAAGCAGATGCGGTTGGCGAACATCTTGTCACAGTTTCACTTCCAGATTGTCCATGTGCAGGGATAGAAGAATGTGGTGGCAGATGCTTTGTCTCGGAAACCGTTGGTTCTGGCTATTTCCGCGATACATCATAGGAGCTTCGAGGATATGGTCAATCAGTATGCCACAGATACAGATTTTGCAGATATTTTTACACGGATACGGGATGGGGAGACAGTAGCGGGATACTCCCTTCGGGAAGGCTACTTGATGAAAAAGACTATGTTGTGCGTTACACAGCCGTTGAGGGAAAAGGTTATGACTGATTGTCACTGTCCACCTTTTACAGGTCACCGCGGCATTGCTACCACCATGAAAGGGGTAGAGAGAGATTTCTTTTGGCGGAGACTGAAGAAGGATGTGGAAGAATTTGTGCGCAGTTGCTTGGTATGCCAGAAGGTCAAGTTTGACAGGCATAAGGCACAGGGATTGTTACAGCCTTTACCCATACCCACCCGCCCCTGGGAAAATATTGAAATGGATTTCATTTTTGATCTCCCAAGAACACAGAATGATCACGATGATTTTCCGATTACATGGCACGTCTGAGACGATTCTCTCCGACAGAGACCCCAGATTTATGAGTTTGTTTTGGAAGGCAATTTGGGAGAACATTGGCACGCGGTTGCAGTTCTCGTCATCGTTCCACTTGCAGATTGACGGGCAATTTGAGATTGCCAATTAAGTGATTTTAGATTTATTGAAGTCTTGTATCTCGGAACAGAAGACTCAATGGGAAAAGAACTTACCTTTGGTGGAATTTGCCTACAATAACACGATACACTCTTCGACGGGGAAGATGCCATGCGAGATTGTTGAAACTGCTGCGAAGGTTCCATCCTTCCTGAGCACGAAAGATTAGAAATTTGAAGCGGATGAATATTCGCGAGATTTGGATACGGCTTTTGCCAAGGTTCGCGAGACTTTGCAGGAGTCTCAAGAACGACAGAAAAAGGCAGCGGATCGCCATCGTCGCGACTGGAAACTGAAGGAGGATGATTGGGTGCTCTTACTTTTGAGAAGGCACGCCTAAGAAAGAAACAGGGAAAGGAGAGGCTTTTTCCAAAGCTTAGTATGTGATACTACGGACCTTTCCAGATTACTGACAAGATAAATGATGTCTCCTTCCGATTGGAACTGCCAGATACTTGGAGGATTCATAATGCATTGCATGTGAGTCTCTTGAAACCTGTTAAGGGTGATGTGCCTGATGATGGGGAGCCTGACGAGCAACCCAAAGTGGAAGAAAACGAGGAGATCCTTGTTCCTGAACAGATTTTGGCACATAATGATACGAAGAAAGGTAAAGTCCGAAGGCGGGTTCTTGGTTAAGTTCAAGAACTTTCCTGCATTTGATGCGAAGTGGATGGAGGAGGAGGACCTAGCAGATACTCCTCGGATTGTGAAACTTTACCTCGATGTTTTGGTTTAGCATAGTCTACTCCAAATGGAACCCAGAATTCAGCTTGGCCGAAGATCTGGTGCAGTGGGATGCACAAGAGGGGAGTTACTCCACTCCTTTGTCAACAGATGCCTCGATTTTGATACTAAAGTCACTGATGTCTCTTTGAGCTTCAGGGATACTGAGAGCTGACAGTATTCTGCTAGATGACTTTATGAAATGGAATTCCTGATTACGATACTGATTTGTTCTTGACTTCTTGTGAGTGCAGGAACTGATAGCCGAAATGACTGCAGCATTTTGGTCTGATTGATCTCGAATAGACATGGTTGCAATAGGGGTTAGCCAATCGGACATCGATGAGGTCCCGATTGGACCTAGATGTGATTGCTAGCTACATTGCCGATAAATCATGGTCTAAGATCCGAATGAATGTTGAATGTCATGTGATGTCTTGTGATGTCGTGTGATGTGACTGTCGATTTTGTACATGTGCTAGATGTGCGTTCCTAGTACGTAGGTACTAACAGTCAGTGTCTGCTAAGACGGTTTATAGCTTTTGTCGGTTTTGCAGGCGTAATCGCGGTCGATTACAATGCTTTCAAGAGGGGGTTATGTCACAAAGTGATGACGTGGCGGACAGCAGAAACCCTAAAATTCCTGCAAACCCTAATTTCTGCCAGAAACCCTAATTTTCGGAAATCGCGGAGGCGGATTATTAAATTTTTTATTTTTTATTTTTTTTTTGGAAAATGATGAGCGACGCGAATTTTGCTTTTGCTTTTTTTTTATAAAAAAAGAGAAAAGACTCTCTAAGAGAGAGAGAGTCTTTCATGTCAAACGATTTTGCCATCTTTGACTTCAAAGCTGAAATCTCTTCCAAGTGCTTTTGCTTTTTTTTTTATAAAAAAAAGAGAAAAGACTCTCTAAGAGAGAGAGAGAACTGATGCTTTTGATTTTAAAAGCTTTTGGGGCTCTGCTTTTGGGCATCCCTTGTATCCTTTAAATTAGTGGTGAGGGCCTCACTTCTCAGAGCATGTGGACGCAGAGTCTGAGAGTGAAACCCTAACCGCTCTCTTGTACTTTGATGATTGATTAATATGAAAAGAAATACCGAAAGGGGCGCCAGTCTTTGGGGCCAATATCTCTAGGCACGGAACTCCGCCGGGCCAGTGCAAATCTATTGTGATTTGTGAATTGTTTTGAAGTGGTTATTTGGTGCTGTCGCGGTTGATTCTTGACTTGGAGTGTCCAAGTCTGTTACAGAGAGTATGCACTCCAGTTGCGCTTGCATGCCCCAACTGAGCAATCCTATAGCAATTCAAATAGCGAACACTCATGGGTCACAAGTGTCACGTGTGACAATATAGATTCATCATGCCATAAATATAAATTATAATTTAGACTTCAGTATTTACCTGAGAAAGGATGCGCAATGCAAGGTGGCACAACTTGGGAAGGCCCTGGCGTCCATAGTTTTGCCACCATGTTAAAGGAAGTTTGGTAGCTTCCTTTCTCAATGCTACGGACCGCACAAAGGTGGGTCCTAAATTGTTCATGTAGCTACTCATCTCTGAATCCAGAATCAATTGCTCATCCTCATCGTATATAATGTTCAGATATTCAGAGCGTAGTGTGAGCAATGAAGCCTCCTCAAACAATTCTTGGCTCTTGTAGAGAGGATGGAGAACTGCAGCCATCCCATGGATGGGACGACGCATGAACTGCCATCGAGTCTCTACAATAGCCAAAATATCATCACGACTGCAAACAAAATAGTCATAGTAAGTATGTGTTTTGAAAAATTATAAATAGACATGTCACATGAGGACATTAGAGCACTTTGTAGTTTGTACTTACCGATCCTGTGTCAATGAGGTACATCCAGAAATGTGTGTCTTCATCTGTATAAACAGATGATACACCAACCCAAGTGTAGAGCCCTCCATGTCTGTGACCCGTAGTAGTACATACAATGGCTGTAGAGCCACTGCCAAGGACTGCACCTGTGTCCAGAAGGTCTCATCAAGAACCTTTCTTTGAATGTACTTGGTCGCCTCTGACTGAGCGTGGTGCATCAATCTCCACTTTGGATCCACAACTGCTTGCAACAGTGGATCTCTCAATCTGAACAGCCTCTGAAGCACCAGATATATGTATGCAAATCTGGTCTTCGAGGGACGCACCATGTCTACTATGCTGTGGCTCCTGAAGATTGCCAAGGCCTTGTGTTTTTTGCGGAAAAAAGTGGTAAGCTTAGACGCATCAGACACTGTAGGCTGCACCCAGGGAAGTTTGCCTATGTCCTCCATGAGAAGGTCTAGGCAATGTGCAGCGCATGGTGTCCACACAATGTGCTTGAACTCAGGCTCCACCATATCCCCCATGGCCTTGCAATTGGAGGCATTATCAGTGACCACCTACAATGAGTCATGACAAGATATTAAATGAAGTGTGGACATTATTACGTTGGACAATGTATGCAAAATTCAAATGTGCATGCCACACGGTCAGGAATCAGTATCTACCTGCACGACGTTCTTCTCCCCAACCTCCTTGATGGCCTGGCGAATATGTTTGAAGATGAACTCCGCAGAAATGCGTTCTCGAGCTTTCCTTGCATCCACGGCTCGTAAGAAGTATGTGCCCAAGCAGGAGGAAACAAGGATATTGATAATGTGGCGCCTCTGCGTGTCACTCCACCCATCAGAAAGAATAGTGCATCCAAATTGTTGCCACCCAACCTTCACTGGAGTCAATGCTCGGTCTATGATCTCTTTTTGGTCGTCAAGCATGGTAGTGCGCATCTTTTGGTAGTCAAGACCATTCTAGGAATCTGTAGCACCAACTTGTGAAATAGCTCTCACCATCCTCTTCCATTGATCAGTCTTCAACACATTGAATGCAATGTTGCACTCTATGAGAGTCCGCGCAATCTCCATCTCTGCAACTTTCTGTCGCTCTTTTACCCATGAATCATTGTGCACACGTGATGGCAATGTGGTTTGCCTTGGGCCACGTACACCCTCAACCCCACCTGCACTTGCTGCTGAAGCACTAACACCCTCATCCTCACCCTGTGAAACACGAGCTCTCTTTCTACTAGTGCCTGCAAATGATGGCGCTGCAGACGCAGAGCCGTCAATATCTCCAAGTAATGCATCCTGCAAGGCATCCTCTGCTGTTGTTGCTGCTGCACGTGCTCCCCTTGACTGTGACGATGTAGTAGATCCTGGAGGAAAATGCTCCAAAATCAAGGCATCCCTCAATGCTTGCGGGATAGTCTCGCAACCCCCACAATGTCGAGTGGTGCCAATACCAGTGAGGTGCTTCAAAACCTTGGTAATTGTACTGGTCATCTGCTCTCCGCAGTACTTGCACACCCAAGTGCGAGTCCCTGAACCTGCTTGGCCTCTTGTGTTGACAACTCTCAGGACATTGGTGTGCTCGGCCCAAAGAGGATTAGGTCGACGAGGCATGATAACTGTGCAACACAATTAACGCAAACTTCAAAGTTGAATACAAAACTTACAATCTTTCGCGAGGTCACGACTCTAGAGTGCCTCCTTCAGGCTTGCTGACTCCAAACACAAAGGGAGGGAGGGAGGGAGGGAGGGAGAACCTTATCGGCGGCGTTCCACACTTTCTTTGTCTCTGTGAAGACACTGTGCAGACTCTTGAGACTGAGTTCTAACTTCTGCTACTCTGTAATGTGGTAATAAGATAGGTTGGCTTATAAAAAGGCTCGCCCAAAGAGTCCAACCAGGCGGATAAGCAACCGACGGCCGATTTTTTTTTTTTAAAGCCATGCACGTACGGAATCGTACGGTACGTACGGATTCCGTACGGAAGTACCGTACGGTACGGAAGGCAGCCGGACGTACGCAGGGAAACAACTATGCCTCGAAGTAAGAGGCAGCTCTCCGAAGCTTGGAGTGCTCTGAGTAACGCCCTCCAGAGAAAGCTGTGTCAAACTGCTGTATAAAAGACAAAGCCTTTGAAGCATCTCTATAACCAGAAAATGTGTCAAATTTTATTGACTGTCCACCTTCCTTAAACTCTCGGACTTTCTTGCTTTTATCTTCCAAAAAGTCATACTGGTTGGCTTTATAAAAATTCTTCTTCTTTGCATAAAAGCTGCTGTCATCAGAGTTCGAACTATCTGAAGACGAGTCCTTTGTAGAACTGTCAACCACGGGGCGAGATTTAGGCTTCTTTGCCTTTTTTTTGCCCTTTCCAAAGCTTTGCTTTCTGCTTCTCTTTTTACCTTTTCTGTCTTCTTCGCTCGAATGAGAGGAGCTAGAAGAACTCTCAGAAGAAGAAGAAGAAGAACTGGGTACTCCTTCAAATCAAACACGCTTCTTCTGCTTTCTTGCCGATTCAAATATAGACTGATGACCCAAATAACCCGGGAAGTCACCGCCTTTCTTTTGCTTTTTGTCGTGCTTTTTAGCTTTGCAGAGTGGGAGGCCTACCCACTTATTTAAAGGTTTACAAGGGATGCCAAAAGCAAAGCCCCAAAAGTTGAAAATCAAAAGCCTTGCCAGAAATAAAGCAAAAGCTTTCTGTCTCTCACAAGCTCTTGCAATTTTCACAAAATAAAGCAAGTCAACTCAAAGCCTCTCTCTCTCTTTCTACATTGCGTAAAATAAAGCAAGATCCAAAAGCTACGTCAAGCTGCCGCAAAACGCGCCACAAAACGCGCTGTATGGCAGTGACATGTCAGCATTTAGCGCATTTGCGGGGCTGCCCATGACCAAGGGTGTGTGCGAGTGTCCGGTCTACAACTCTAGTATGCCACGTCACCTGTTTGTGACATGAACTGAACGTATTACCATGTTTGTTCTAGAATAAGACTTGATGGTTCCCGGAAGCCTTGGCTTCCTATTCCTAGGGCAAAACCCTATTCCAAGGAACTTCCGTTCCTTATTCCAAATCCTCGAGAATCAAGGTTCTCGCCTCTGGATCTCACCTTCCAGACTCAGAGCATGGCATCCCTGCAACTCTTTTCTGACTCTTCTAGAGGCGTCTTCCTGCAGAACAACTCTGCTTTCCCGGACACGAAGACCTTACTTGGGAATCTCAACTTCTGGATCACAACTCGAGAGACTACCTCTCTCCGATCCGTGGATGTACTTCCCAAACTTGGGTATGAAACCCTTGGGTTGATCTGGCTCTAGTTCCTCAGAGCGCTTTCTCTTGCAGAGGCTCATGCCTTCCTCTGCTCCTACTCCCTCACTAAGAGGAAGTACACATGCAAACAAATACTTAGAGTTCATAACATGAAAATCGTTACCTTCAAAGTCTCGACGCTCGAAACGCAACTCGGTTCTCGAAAAGCAATTCCCCGGAAGAGATCTCTACATAGAAAATCCTCTCTTCCAACCCTACACACAAAAGAGGTGTGTTCTCGGGTTCCTTCTCATAAATCAGCCCCGTCTACGACGTTTATGGGCTGAAAACAGAGAAAAACAGCAACTTGTCGCGATGGAAACACGCTCTGTAGGCACTTCTTCGCGAGGGAACTCGCGCACTGGGTCTTGGCGACATCTGATACACTTGGGGCAGCCATGGGCATCACTGGCAATGTCTTCTTTGCGGATGAAATCTGCAGCAACATCTTCTTCTTGCAAAAACTGATCTTCCCTTCTGAGTGAGGGCGTGTGATGCTTTTATAGCTCCTTGGCCACAGCAAAGATAGCAGAGCATTGGTTGCTCGCGTAAAGATCACGGTCGTTTTTCGTTTTTTATTTATTTAGTTTTATAATAATATTTTTATAGGGCTCTTCTGCCAGAAAAAGAGAGAAAAATTGTTGGCTAGTTTTTACTGCTTTATTTAATCATAGGCTGCCCACTTATTAAGTGAGTGGGCAGTCGGTCACCTTTTAAAAATGGTATGAATCTGTCCAAAAACTCAATAAAACCTTACAAGTTAAAAACAATGCTTTCACAGCACTTCCAAGGCGTCCTTTGATTTGGACGAGTTTTCCCGTGTCTGTTTCACGATCTATCGCGATGCAACTGTCCATACCTTTGGGGAATTAGCAATTAGCTAATCCGGTTCGTGTTCAAAAGGCTCTTTCCTTGGCAAATGCGCATAAAACCCACAATATTGGACATACTACATAGTCATTTGAGAAGCCCAACTAGTGGGGCATTATCATATGTGTAAGGGGGAAAGAGATGCACGAGAGCGGAATCATTGCGCTACATGAGACAAGGGAGAAGGCAAGCTTTCCATTAAAGCTTCAAACTTGAGAAAGTCAAGAGCAGCCCCCAATCTCATTTTGGGCTTTGTAACAGACTTCGACACCAAGTCGAGAATCTACCACAACTCATGAGCAAATTGAAAGAATTGAACGAAACTGAGAGAGAGTTGACATGACACGACGAAGTTCCGCGTCCAGAGAGATTGGCTCCAAAGACTGGCGCCCCTTTCGGTATTTCTTTATTGTTAATGCACCTCAAAGTACAATGTCCGAGGGTCCTCGTCTCAACAGTGCTCCCTAGCGTGTTTGCCTGAAACTAAGGCCCTGACACTTTATTTACAGGCCTTGTTCTTCCAAAAGCAGTATACATGAAAAGCGGAGCGTAATTTGCGGAGGTTGGTACGATTAGCAGTGCAGATCGTAGGTTTGTACAGCTGCCACGTCATCAGTTCTTTTACGCCTTCTTTTTAGCCTTTAGTCCCTTTGGGCCCCATCGGACCTATAAGTTGGTACAACTTATAAAATTTAAGGTCCTTCCATTTTTGGCTTCTCAGCTTGGTTTTGCAAGTTGGTACCGCTTCTTCTGCATCTTTCAGTGGGGCATTGACCTCTTTCTGGCCAAAGTCTGCCCTCCTCGAGGGCATGCCACGTCATCACTTTGTGACAAGCTCCCCCAAGCTGGCCCTGTGCTTCCTATGTGGTGAGTTGTCAAGCTGGTTGCTCTGCTGTTGACATGTGTCCATTATGCCCCTTATGGTTTGAGTTTCGTAACTCCTCCCAACTTATAAAGTTGTGAGTGACTTACGGCGTGGCTCAAGTTCCATTTAGGTGTGCACAATGCACACACTTCCATACTCATTAGAATTCAATGCTAATTGGCCCGGACCAGACACTGATTGACCAACCTAGATTCCCGATGAGAGAAAACCTGTTTGGCTGCAGCTGTTTCACATTGGCCATGCATTGCGCACTTCCATCTTTTCAAGGGTTCAGGGGGAAAACAAGCAAAAATAAAAAAATAAAAATATGCAATAAATATTTAAAGAAGGCAATTGGAAAAATACACCTCTTGGTGACATTTTCTTCCATATTATGGGTTTTTGTTCGTTCTATTTAGCTAACAATTTTCTTCCTTGCTCTGCTTATTTTGAGAAATACGTGAAGCTTTTGTTTCTGGTGTAAAGAAGCCTACAACTTCATTATTACTCTTGTTCATTACTTTTTTTTGTGGTACAGTGCTCTAAAGGGCCTCTCTTTTATTATAAGTGTTTTCTCTTGTGAAAAAAACTGAAGAAGGTTCTTGGAACGGCCAGCTTTTGAATGGCTAGTTTGGCTATACTTTCGCTTCCTTTTTTATGCTAAACGGGTAAGCTTCAAGAATCAAGGAGGTTGCAATCATCACGTTTTTCCATTCTATTAGCCTAGAGGAGAATTTGGTGTGCCCACAACTCAAGAGAACTAAGGCAGGGAGTGGTTTTTGGCTTGATGAGTTGTGCATAAGTTGAAAGATACAAGTGTTGCCTCAAGGCATTGGTCAAAGAACTGTAATAAGTGGTGATAAAGCTTGGGCTAACATGGACGTAGGTTTTGGCTGATATCATTGAATTGCTGTCCTTATTCATTGGTTGTCTTGTGTATGCCTGAAAACATTACTCATGTTTCCCTCTTTTTTTTGAACTCTGCTCTGTTTTTGGCTCTCTAAAGCAAGCCTTACTGAAGGATGGAGTTGGGCATAAGTGCGTCCTTTCATTTAAAGCCCCATATGGATCCTTTTCATGTTTGGCGTGCCAGTGGTGAAGCCTTAGTGCTTGGTTGGTTTTTTTAGCTTTCTAGATAAGGCAAGTACATTTATAAGTAGATACCTTCAAATCATTGTTTGTTCTTCAATGCTAAATCTTGAAGTTTAAAAAACCTCTTTTGCACTCGTTTCTTGACACACAACAACCCCCCCCCCCCTCCCCCCCTCCCTCTCTCTCACACACACACACCCCCACACACCCACACACACATCCTTTACAATACTTTTTATTTTTGGGTGGGCCATCTTAAATTCTTTAACATTTTTTATACTTGTTCAGCTATTTTGTTTAAGAATGCCAACGTGACCCTTCACCTTGTTGGGATAGCTCACAGAAAGGGTTTTTGTTTTTGGCATGTGACAGTTGATCATTTCAAACTTGGAACCACTCTAATATTGAGGAATGCAAAAATTGATATGTTTCGCGGCTCTATGCGCCTTGCTGTTGATCGATGGGGCCGAATCGAGGTGACAGAACCTGCAAATTTCTCTGTGAAGGAAGACAACAACTTATCACTTGTGGAGTATGAATTGGTCAATGTGGCTGAGCAGCAGTAGTAGCAACACATGCTTTGCGAGGAAAGACTCAGCTCAGCGGTGAATTGCAGTGAATTTGATGGTGCCAATGGGTATATTGAAGAGAATGTGGAAACAATGTTTGGTTTGCAATTGATAGAGCTTTCTAGTCAATATGTCTTGTACAAAAAGCCCTTTACACAGTGCTTGCTTTCGAGTGTTGGTGTTTGAAGACCTGCGCCGGGTCGGAATGCTGCATGTACAGTTGCATGGATGCTGTAAAGTATGATACCGCACTCGAGTGATCGCCAATCAGGTTGGTTAAATTAAATGCCAAAGCCTACGGTTTTTCAATAAGAGTGGTGGCCACTCTCCCATACAAGTTTCGATGACAATTGTACTGTCAACTTGGAAGCTCATGATTCAAAACTTATGTTCTCTCTAATTGGTGAGGGGCTTGAGGTTTACTTTTAGCTTTACTATCTATGCCGATCGACGTTCTTTCAATGGATTGTTGATTGCTACTGTTATTGTGGTTGTGAAACATCCTTATTGGGAATCATGTTTGTAATAAAGAAAGATTTGTGGTGATTGTTTTGAAAAGGAATTTTAATGCAACATTAATGCCAAGTTAGTCGCCTGTTGGTGTAGATGACATGTGCACATGACAATGCTACTATTATGAGCCCCTTCAAGCATGTAATTACTTCAAGTAGCTATCCCTTGAATGCCAGTACAGCATGCTCTCTCTCTCTCTCTCTCTCTCTCTCTCTCACACACACACACACACACATAGTGGATTGGTTATTTTGATTCCCTCATCAGTAAAAGGCCTTGAGCTCAAGGCTGGTTGCATAGGTCTATGACGTCTCTTGGTATTGCTCCTATCTTGTTAAAAAAATCCTCCTCCTCTCCCCTCTCTCTCTCTCTCTCTCTCTCTCTCTCTCTCTCAGCCTAATCAGAGATGCCGTCTTGGGACTATCCTTTAGAATAAATGGTATGACAAGGAGTGTAGAGAGACGAGAGCACAACTTTAGAGAGAGATTCTCCTAGGGGTCATCAATCACATACAATCTCGGATAGCCTTTAGGCGCCTTGTGTGATGGAAGAAGCGAGCATCCCTAGCTCAAATGGATAGACTTATACCAATTGTTCTTGAGTAGAGATTGAGGAGAGGCATGGCGCTTCTTTCATGAGCACCCATTGATTACTTCTCTTGATGTGTGGGATCAGTATGCAACATCCTTATATATGGTCCTTGGATAGACACCCCTTCAAGATCCTCCTGAGCCATGCCCATCTATGAGTACCTTCTTTACCAATGAGATGGTAAAGATGGCCATTGTTTTTCAAGAGACTACGGAGTACGCAGATGCATACACTTATCTTGGGGTAGTCTTCATTGGGCCAAAGTTTTCTTTGAAGAGAGCAACAGTCTGACCAGAGCGTATGCGGCCTTGGGAGGATTGGAGAGGACGTGTTCGCAAGTTCAGAACCAAGAACCCCGAACGCATGGAGGACATGGATAGAGCCGACATAGGAGTTGGGCACGTAGATGGCTTTCTACAGAGAGCATCTTCTCCAACTCACAGGGGATGGATTTGTGATTTGACCGAGCTATATGGATACACATCTCTATTATGGGTTACGGTGTGCCATTGGTTAGATATGGACATCTTCACACTAGATTCAGAGGGATACTAGCAGCTAGCCGCATATGCCATACAGAGCCGCAGACGGAGACACATTATATATGTCAATGCACAATGTATTATGAGATACGGGGTCGCTTCCACTGTCTATTCAAGGCTTTGGACCCTTCTCGAGAGCCATGAGCTATCAGGACCAGAGATGTGTTGGCATGTATCTACTTGAGTTACACAAATACAGAGATAGTTTACCGAGGAGATGTGGAGAGAGACGATCCTAGAGACATATTACTGATTTCATCACACCAAACATTGGTTAGATAGAGGAGCAACCACCACTGATAAGCTCAGTTCATACTCACACCCGCGGTACTCTCATTGACCGAGCATTGGAGCTAGGGAGATCGAGACGCCCACTACTAAGGAGAGGAGCTTCACAACATCGATGGAGACTACAACGGAGGATTTGAGCCATACTATCTCGACATCTAGAGTACATATGAGGATCGATCTATCACCCATTGTATCTTTCTCTTGTATTGGGCACCCATTGTATGAGTGGTCACACATACCCCACATAATTACAGCTAGTAGCACTTCTAGAATCATTTTAGTATCTCTCTTATTTTTGGGTACTCTGACACGGTACCAAATTCACAAGTTTGTAATGGATTGGTCTCATAGGTCATTTTGGCCTTTTGAAGACGTTAATATATCATTTCATCTCTCTCTCTCTCTCTCTCTCTCTCTCTCTCTCTCTCTCTCTCGTCTTCTTTAGTGCATGCCAATGCAAGGGTCGATAAAATGTAGAGCATGTGTTGAAAATGCCGTGTTTTGGAAAAGGTCCGAGTTAGCACATGCCTTGAGCCTCTCAAATTAAGTAGATACTGAGCTTGTACACACCCTCCAAAAGAGGTGATGTATGCCACCATTGTTGCATATGGTGCTGCTGTAGAAGATGTGGGCGAGAGTGGAGTGCTTTGAGTTCCATAATCTATTATCACGCCTTAGTTGATTGCTGAGGATGGTTGCATCTACAACTTGATGCAAGACAAGCAAATCAATCTCTACATATCTTATTGAAGTTTCTAGGTGGCTACCCTCAAGTTTCTAGGTGGCTCCCCTCATATGATTATGAAACCTTAAATTTGTGAGATTATTTTTGGATGGTTGTAATCTGTCTTCTTGATATTTGACATAAAAGGAAAATCTTAGCTTTAAAGTTTCTTTTGATTAAAGTCATGCAAGGCTATGTTCCCATGGAAATACTTGTAAATGATTGATAGCTTAAGAAGCATCATCAACTTGCGTCATCAATATTTATCTAAGACATTATTGGACTACTAAAAGCCTTAGTATCCATATGGGTGAAGGTTGTTCAATTTTAATTGTTTGACATATGTCCCGCAAGAGAGCCTTAAAAGTCTTGAAAACAAAGAAATATTGTCCTTTTAAATGCTATTCCCCGACACTGCTTTCCTCTTTTTGGCATGCTGAGAAGACTTTAGAGAACAAAGGATTAAAGAGTATTCATAAAAGTTTGGTCCATGATCTAAATTATTGATTCATTTTTTTTAAAATATTATGATTTGTAAAGAATCCATTCATTTAAGGACTTCTGAAAGATTCATTTCATTAAGTTGTTAAATGGTTTTATTATTCTCTATGCTTATCATAGGTCTTCTGAACAATGCAAAAAAGAACTACATCTATTTTTTTTATAAAGGCATCAAAATATTCTTTTATTTTAGTTTTTCAATGTGTTTTTTATTTTATTGTTTTTATTTTATTTTATTTTCAAGATCAATAATAGTTTTAGATTCCTTAATGCATTTCGTAATGCATCCTAAACATAACGATAAAACGGTAGACTCTTGATGAAGAAGACCCTCTTCAATTCATCAATGCACAACATATATAAAGCATAAGACCTACACTTATTGTGTAATCTCTCACAAAGCTTTAATAAGCCTTCACAAAAGAATAAACAATTGTAAAGGGACATGACATTATGGGGGCACAAATATTAGCTTTCCACAAATCAGAGGGGTATTTTGCCACCCTTCAAACCCCAAATTTGCTCCCTCTTTTGCTTTTGCAAGTTAGGTATCTTGGTTGATTCCTCTTAATGAGACATGGATACAGACCTACTCACAACTTGTATAAGCCATTAAAGTGGATATGAAACGACTAAAGAAAAAGTGGATGACAGTTGATAGAGGAAACTTATTAAAAAATCAAGCATATCTACTTCACTAGAAACAACTCGAAAGCATGCACAACTAGGTTGCATGAGCATGCACACCAGCTAGAAGTTCTTGTAAAAAGATGTAAAGAAGTGTTTTTTACCTTCTCTTTCTTTACCCCAGTTTGAAACCAAGTAATTTGGATTTCAACCTGCTTAGTTAAGCTAACGCAAACCTTTCTTGAACACTGGCTCTCTCTTCTACACTGGCCCCTCCCCCTCCCCCTTCCCCTTCCCTGACACCTCTCTCTCTCTCTCTCTCTCTCTCTCTCTCTCTCTCACACACACACACACACACACACACACACACACAATTTTTTTCAATTCTATTTTGTTGATGGAAGAGAAGGAAGAAGGAAAATTTAAGTTAACAAGAAAAAAAAAAAGTTTCTCTCCCCCTCTTTCATTCTCTTATTCTTCTCCCCTCCCATACCCACTAATATATGTAATCTTTCATATAAAAGTGATATTCTAATAGTCCACTCTCTTCCTTACAGGATTGCACATATGCCACTACATATATTAAAACCATAGAAGTATACATATATGCACACTAAAAGAAATGCAAATAGATACATTTTTGTGCGCGCGCGCACGTGTGTACTCATTCTCTAAAGACCACAAATGTACGTAACGGTACAGCGTGCGAGGTTGTTAACCTCCTCCCCTTCCATCAATCTATCTTCCTCTTGCTCAACGGTACATCACCAAGTAGCACCAAGGCCATAGAGGCATCTTCTTGCTCAATCAACGTCTCTTCTTTTGCATCAATCTCATGAAGAAGATTGGATGCGTTATGTTTTAGTCCGTCCGCTTTTTTGGCCTTGTGAGATCAATATTTTTTTCATCAATCATAGTAGAGATTATATCACAATGGGATATTTTACAAATATGCACCTTGGAAAATGACTTTCCTTACACATTATGGGACTCTTCTTTCTCTTCCACATAGAGCGCCCAATTAGGAGAAAAATGTAGTCACCTCTCAATTCAAATCGGAGGGCCAAGTATTCTCGAAGGCTTGTTAAGGTTCAATCATCATTGGCAATGATACCCCGAGTACCATCCCCTTGCACACAAACATGAAGCTCCACGTGCTCTGCATTCACCACGTCGGAATCCAAAACCTCTCATTTTCCCCCAACAAGTTTCCAGCATTTGCAAAAGGAAAGAAAATAGGCAGGTATTTCGCGGCTATTTGGTACCAAACCACCAAGTTTTTGACCATCAGCATGCAACTGAGGTCCATATTTGAGAGAGAGAGAGAGAGAGAGAGAGAGAGAGAGAGAGAGAGAAGAAGCTTTGAAAGAGGAATAATGATGGTAGGATGTTTTTGACTTTAACTCACTTTTTGCGGGTGGGCCATTGATGACCGTAGAAGAGGACCCTATAAAAAATGGCTATGATATTGAAATTTCGCATTTTTCAACCATTTTACAAAATAGAAAAGGTATATATTGCCTAAACGTATAAGTTTGATCCCTACTATTTAAACTCTTGCAAGCTTAACATTTTTGTAAACATGGCACTCCTCTATTTGGCTATTTTTTAATCAAGCTTGAAAAAATTAAAAGAGCCAAGAAAACTCCATTGAGACCCGGAAATCGCATGTGCTTTTGAGATGCATGACAAGAAATCCCTCTCCTATTATTGCAATGTATGCGGGAGTTCCAGGCTTGAAAATTGCAGGGCACCCTTACCCATCCTAGGGAAGGGAAATTTTCAAAAGTGTCCATCCCATGGGAAGGGTTGTTTGGCATTTCGACCTTCAAAATGAAGGGCAAAATTTTCCATGCCCTTCCAATGAAAGCTTTACCAAAATCCAAAACTTTCACACGTGTTTTCAAAGAAAATTCTGAAGTACAATGAGAAAGGGTGCACTTTGAAAACATTGCGTAGCAATACTAAAAATCATTTTCTACAAGATACACAATGAGCAAGAGAAGTAGAAATAAGTTGTAAATGGAATATGCAAATACTTGGAGCTTGAAATGTCCTGCGATGCAGTTGTGGTGACGACATTGATTTTTGTTAGGATGTGTCCTTTGCTAGAATTGTAACCATGAAGAGTCTCCTCTTAACTTACAGACCTTCGATTGTTCAGCTCATGAAGTTCCCACTATCACTATTCTCTCTGTGAAGCTAGGGTAGACATCTCTTCGAGCTTCCAGCTTCCAAGTTCCCTCTAAGTCGTTCTCGTCCCCTAAGAATCACCAATGGCAAAAAATAAGATTCTTATAATATTATATAACAACATAAATTGTAGCATCCTAATCATAAAACATGGTGCCATCTTAAACACGATGAGGTGATAAGTACGGGTTCATATAAATGGGCTTTGGGAGCATGCCTAATAAACCAGGAGGCTAGCACTATGTGAATCATGATTCGTGAAGGAGCCTTGAGGCTTGAAGGACCTTTGCAATCTTAGACTCTGGAGTTGTTGGACTCACAACCTAGAGGTTTCCCAAGGGACTCTCGAGGGCAGCTTGCAGTTCATGGATGATGGGAGAGCGCTAGGCAATTCTGGAATCTGGAGATTGTAGTTGATCGTGAGTCTGAGCCCTTGTAAGAAGCAATCGATATCTGAGAACAGCTTTAAAAGATTTTGAATAGCAAATCAAATTGTGGAGCATCCAGAGTGCTTAATCTTTATTCTCTCCGTAATTTCTTTCAATGAGGCATTATTCAGCCATGCTTTGAGTTAATCGCTAGTGTACTTACCTTCTGTATTTTTCCAAACCACTAGTCTTGATTACAAGGAATCCCTCAAACCTCCTCATCTCAGTTGGAACTTGGATATAGAAGCTCTGTGTCAGCAGTTGGTGGATGAGAGAGACGAGTGATGAGACTCGTCACTCGAGCCTGATGCCTTCATTAGAAAACTCACAAGCAATTGAACGTTCAACTCTCAAGTTCAAGCTTCGAACTTGAATCTTCGCACTTTGTTGCCTCTATAGTCTGCCCAATGCGTTAAAATTCCATATATTAAAAAGCATACTTGGAATTCCCTATATTAAAAGGTATACCCTGACTTTTTTTAAGGTGCATGGCAATGCATGCTTGAACAACCTTCAAGATCAGATTCTATACTCATTAGTGACTCTCAAAGTCCATAGAGAACATCCTCTAGGTACAAGTCCAAAAGTCCCAATGCCAAGAATTGACATGATTAATCTCCGCAGGGCATTTTGAAAGGTTGTCCTTCCCTAGGAAGGCCTTGCAAAAATATGCCCTTCCTTGGGGCAGGGCCAGTCGAACAACCTGTCTTTCCTTTGGAAGGGCTATTATAAATTTGCCTGGCGTGTGCAGGGCTAGCAGCAAAGGAAGGGCGGGAAGGGTTGCAATTTTCAGCCCTGTGCGGGACTTCAAAATGCAGAGAATCCAACCAAGCTCGCTGATCAAATGGAAGGGGTTTTTAATGACACCCCTTTGACAAAGGCTTTTACATTCATGCAAAATCAAATTTTTGTGGAGGCAATCGTAGCAGAATTTTTTGTTTTTAGCAATTTACAAGCTCATCAAGCGTAGAGCACTTAGCACGGTTTTGTCCGAAGACTCCCTTGCCACCGATGCCCCTCATCACTATATCACATGGGCATGGTCAAAATGGGATCAATGGTGGAGGAGGAAAAGGCGACGTGCATCGATTATGGACCGTCAGATTTGAAGTTGCCCCGAATTTATTAATCAGCCCATATTTACAATATGATATACTCGAATCGCCTATATTTCAACGTACACATGAGGGCGTAGTGGTTAGTGCACATGGCTCATGGCGGGGAGATCGGAGGTTCGAGACATGGGATACGTATCGACCCGAATTTACAAGCCTGTCCGAATTTACTTTTCTTCCCAAATTTACCAAACCAAATGCACATCTGACGGTCCAGATCACCTTAGTCGTCGATCCCATTTGAGCATGCCCGTGCGAGATAGTGTGGAGGCCCAACCTCCGCCCACAAATGTACCTTAGTTGCTCTTTTCTTGGCCATTGTGCTCAAGGAATTACAAGCCCTCGTGAAATTGTAAAAATAATAGGCGAGAAGTTGATAGCTAAGCTGCTTTCAATAAATAGGTTCAAGGAAGGTGAAACTAGCCTCTTATTGTAAGACAACACGCTACTTTTTGATTTTATGCTATCTCTATTAGTTAAATTAACGTTTTTTTTCAAATATTCAACTTTGTTGGTAATGTTAGATGACGTGTGTTAGCATTTTGTTGAAAGTATGGGTTGGCATGCTTGCAAAACCAATGAGAATGGTCCTGGAGATTTGGGTGGCCCAATACCGTCTCAAAACAAAGCGACAAGGTCACCAAGGTAATCCCGCGGTGGTGGTGGTGGTGGTTCAAGGTCGATAAAGATACAAAAAAGGCCTTGCTTGTTGACCCAACCCCCGATACCACCTTGGTTGCATCCCCGCTTTGTGTCAAAGCAATTTCGGACCCATTGAGCCGTCGAGATTGTCCTCGTTGGTTTTGCTTGCCCTTTTATGATTTAGATCATTCATAAGTACATAGGCGAAAGAAATAGATTGAACAACACAATGTGTGAAGGTGCAATATCATTTGTATTCATATGAATCAACTTTTCTAAATTGTTTGCCGACTTGGGGGTCACAACGGAGCCACACTGCGTGTGACCCATCAACCAGTTGCACATCTCCTTGCTTGCATTGGATGCAAGGTACCCTTGTCTTTGGCGTTCTTACTACTTTCATGAATTATTTTTTTTTGTTGGAGAGACAAGTTACCACGGACTTTTTGTTCTTTCTTCCCGGTTAGAGCTCTGTAAAACCTATTGAAAATCTCATGCAAAGTGTTGCTCCTCCGGACTGTGCACCACCATGCCGTGTATTCTTGAAATATAATGCCTTGGTAGTGTGCATTTCCATTCCTTGGTTTCTCCACAATGAAAGAGAGTGAAGTACTTATCCAAAAAATATAGCCCCTGTACATATAATACATATAGTGGACGCTTGAGAAGACCTGTCACATTATTTCCTCTCTGGTTGTCACATTACATACTTTCTTTCAAATTTTAAATTCTGTGTGGCTCATTACATCATGGTGATTTAGAAGCAAATGCCTTGCTTTCGAGCCACCCATGCAAATCTTGTTGGGGTTATTCTAAGTGGCATTTGGTTCTTTTGCCATGCATAAGCGTTACCACTCTTCTATGGAGCCCTATGGTAGTGAGAATCTCCTCGATATCACAAATTGCTCTCTCTTATCTTTGGACAAGCTCCATCTTCCATGCGCAGTTCACATGGAGCATGATTAGCTTGTAGAGAATTCATAAGTGCAAATGTACAGACGTGCACTTGATGAAGTGGAATGTCAAGAATTGGGTTTCAATCCGAGTCCTCGTCGGCTTGGTGATTTCATAGCTTAGTGTGTTATTGAACCACTCTGCAAAGACTATGTCTTTTGGTGCATTAATTGCTCTAAGTTTTTTTGCACCTTGCTGCTTGCGCTTTCTCTCCCATGTGTAGGTCTCTTTTGAAGACTCAGGGATTCTGGTGCATTTTGGAATGGCAACAATAAAAGAAAGGGAAGAGTGTTTTTCCCATCCTTAACATTGCAACATACATTTAAGTGTTTTTATGTCCCCCCCCCCCCCCCCCCCCCCCCCCCCAAAGTGCCATTCAGTGTAAACACCGCTATTCTTGGCAAGTTGAGCTATTGTCTATTCCCTTAATGGTGGACACTGTTTTGGATGCCTATCAGTGAAGTACCACATCATGATGCTAGCCACCAAATATTCTTCTCCGATTGCACCCTGTAATATTCTTGCTTTCGTTTTTTTAAAGGATTTCCCATAACATGTTCCGTTTCTTCTTCTGCTTGTAGTGCCTTTCCCTTGAGTGTCCTACTCATGAGCATCAAATTGAAGTGCTCCTCCCTTTGCCCTTTGACCACTTGACACTCATCGAGTTTGAGAACAAACCTTTTCTTCTATCTATCTCTTCGAGAGTAAGGTCATACAATTGGATCATTTCTAGTTGAATGACTTCCACCTCAATTAACACATTATTGAACCCGTTGTATTGTGTTAACTATCGGGGACTTGCGAAAGACCGTGTGTGAGCCATATGGCTATAAGCACATAACCTGCGCATACAGACAAGCTCTATGATTGCGCATTGGTGTGTCACTCACCTCCTGAACTGCTGCTGCTGCCACTGAGGGAATCCATGTGCGTGCCGAGAGGAAGAAGCCATCATGCGACTTTGAATGGGTTACCATCCCAACCTTCTTGAGAAGCTACTCGAAGACTAGGAACGACGAACTCCCATGGCATTACTACTTCTTGACCATACACCATTTTAAATGGTGTGCAATCAATGGCCACTTTATAAGCAGTGCGATAAGCCCATAGAGTACTAGATACAACAAGGCTTGATGGTCTACGTAAAACACAAACTTGGTAGCAAGAAGGTAATATCAGAATTTCTTTACAACATAAATCATAGCTAAACCTTCTCGCTCTATTGTGGTGTAGTTCATCTCGGCGTCATTTAATTGGCAACCTGCAAAGCTAATAGGGTAGTCTAATCTATATTCTTGTGGTTGAGTTAGAACACACCCAATAGAAAAGTTTGATGCGTTAATATGCACATGAAAAATTACGTTCTAGTCGGGCAGCCGTAGGATTGGGGCACTTGTCAAGGCCTTTTTTAATAACTCATAAGCACGGTCACACTCCTCAATCCGGTGAAACTCGATAAGAGGCTTGTACAATGGACGAGCTATCTCAAAAAAGCTTAAAGTAATCCGCCAAGAATAACCAACATGGCCCATGAATCTTTGAACTCCCTTATAGTTTGTAGTGGTGGCAAATTGGCTATGGCTTTACTTTTTCTTTCGTCTGTGAAAATCTCATTCTTGGACACTATATTCCCTAAAATGACTCCATGCTTAACCCAGAATTGGCATTTGAAAGGGTTCAATGAGATGCGATACAATCTGCACTTTTCAAACACTTTTCGTAAACATGATAATTCCTCCTTCAAGAGATTAAATACAAAGGTCATCTAGGAAAGCTTCGCAAAACTATCTTAAATATCCTTTGAATGCACTGTTTATTAACCATTAGAATGTAGCAAGGGCATTTGTCAAGCCAAAGGCCATATCACGAAATGCAAACACTTCAAATTCGGTTATAAAATAAGTTTTAGCTCGGTCCTCTAGTGGAATCGTGATTTGATTATAACCATAGTATCCATCTAAAAATCTATAAGCTTCCTTTCCTGCAACTCTTTCAAGCACATGTTCCGAATATGGCAAGAGATAATGATCTCTCCTAGTGTCTGCATTAACTGCATTGGACAAGTTTTTAAATCTCTTCTTGAACAACCTTTGGATACTTAGGATTCATTGGAAATGTTTGTTAATGGACTAGTTTAACAATGCTAATCATGGGAATTGTGTGTTGCACCACAGAAGGTGGAACGCCCTTCATACCATGATATGTCTAAGCAAATATATCCTTGAATTCTTTAAGAAGCTCTTTAAGTATATCCTCTTCAGTCTCAGTAAGGTCTTGGGCAATGAAAACAGGTCTGGACTCCTCATGTAAGTCCGATAATTCTATTTCCTTACCTATCCCTTGACCATCATAGACTCCATTACTTCCATCGATAGGCATTCTTTGGATCTTCGTGTACACAACCTTACGCTCGTTCGTGGTGTAGGATTTGAAATGCTCAGGTGCAGGGTGTAAGTTCGTGGGATCTATTTGTGCCATGGACTATGATTTCACTTTTGCTTCCCTTTGTTATTGAGCTAACTCCCAGTTTTGGCGTCTCCTTATAGTATGGCTTAACTTTGACTTCTTTGCAATCTCTAGTTGTGCAACGTCAAAGGGTTGTGGGCTACACCACATCACACTTTGAAGGTATTTGCCCCAATTATCTACCAACTTTTGATGAGCATTACTGCCCCCACATAATTGAGCCATTTTGCGGCGGACTTCTTTTCTTTTATCCTAGCACGTACGTTCGCTCGATATCGTAGCCTCTTATACCTCATACTCCTCTTGTCTAATTTTCAATTTTGGGTTGCTACTAGTGTGGAATCACTGGATTTATCCTCATTTGTGTCCTCTTCACTCCACGATAAATTGTTATATGGCATGGTACTTGGCCTCGAGGGTTTTGTTTCTCAATTTGAGCTAATATGAAAGTCAGATTCCCTTTCAAGCTTAGAATTAATTTTTGTCAATGATTCAATCTCTGAGTCACATTGATCACAACCTTCTGAGGCACTAGTAGCTTGGATGTCATTCAGGTCTTCACTCTTTGTCTCAGAAGACATATGCATTGCACTTAAACATATTCATTGGTGGAACCTGCAGTATTTCTTCACCCTCAGGTGTTACCCAACTTGTTCCTCTATTTCCCCAAGTGTCTATGGTTGCTGCAAGGTGTACATAATCAACATTTTCCACGACTCAACCATTCCACGTAGGACATCCATATAAGGAGAGTCTCCCCCAATATCCGTGTCCTTTTTACATGTGTAGTAATATTTTAATGGAGCTGAGTGAATTGTGGTGTCTCATCGATTGTCAATTATAAACTTCTTCCCTAAAGGGTACACTGGACCACTTACAAGATCAACTCCGATGAAGGAGTCTTGGAACTATAAGTATGTTGGAATTAGGGTTGCAGAGAAACACACACAGCTTGGAGAAGACGAAGGAAGCTCAAGGCACACAATAGAGAGTGTATAACTTAGTGTGCAATGGAAAGATAGATAGCCCTAGAGTGATGGGCGTATATACAATGCACGGGGGAAAAAACCTTCTAAAGAGGGAAAAAATGCCCCGGCGGTCCTAGTGTGTTCACACACATCACTACCACATGTATATGGTAATAAATCCCCCCTGGAGTGATGCGGTGAACGAGAGCTGGCACATGAGTAAAGGGAAGTGCCATGCCCTAAGGACAAGATCAGTCCACAAAGGGGAGTAAGCCCAAAGCTTTGTGGAAAGCTTCAAGCTTCTCACGAGACAATGCCTTTGTGAAAAGATCTGTAAGGTTTTCCTGTGTTGGCACATAAGCCAAGCTGATCTCTCCTACTGAGAGTCTCTCCCTGACATAGTGGTAATGCACCTCAATGTGCTTTGTGCGAGCATGAAAAACTGGGTTCCTCGCAATTGCCAATGCGCTCTGACTGTCAGTGTAGATAGTGTTGGCAGTGTCCTGTCCAACACCCAAATCAGCCGTAAGGCGTCTAAGCCATACACACTCAACTGTAGCTGTGAAGACTTCCCTGTACTCAGCCTCACAACTCGAAGTGGCCACAGTAGGTTGCTTCTTGCTCAACCATGATATACATGAACTACCAAGCATGAAACAAAAACCACTAGTGGACACTCTCATGTCAAAACAACCAGCCCAATCTGAGTCGGAAAAAGCATGTAAGTCTGGTGGCAATGATCCCCCCTTGGGATAAAACAAGCCAAGATGTAAAGTGCCACTAAGGTAGCGGAAAATCCTCTTGACAGCCTGCCAATGCTTAGACCCTGGGCTATGCATAAATCTGCTGACCTGTGAGACTGCAAACTGAATATCCGGCCTCGTGTTGCATACATAAATGAGGCAGCCAACAACAGTTTGGTAAAGAGTGACATCATCAGGATCGCCAGCATCATGTAGACTCAACTTCAAACCTGTTTCCATGGGAGTGGAAATAGGTTTGCAATCCTCAAGTCCAAACTTACATAGCAATGTCTCTATGTAACTTTTCTGACATGAGGCAATACCACCATCACACTGCTTAAACTGTATACCCAAGTAATGATGCAACAGCCCCAAATCTTTCATCTTGAAAGTAGCATTCAAATCAGCCTTAAATTCAGCAATATGTCTCTCATTTGGTCCAGTGATCAGCAAATCATCAACATAAAGAACCACAATGAGAAGTACATCACCCTCACGCTTTACATACAATGAGCTTTCTGTTGGACTGTTACGAAAGCCTCGTTTAACCAAATGAGTGTTAGCTTTCTCATACCAAGCACGAGGGGATTGCTTCAACCCATACAAAGCCTTCTTACATCTGCACACTTTGTCCTCTTGTCCTTTTATGACAAAACCGCGAGGCTGCGTTACATAAACTTCCTCAAATATGTCACCATTCAAGAAAGCAGTAACAATGTCTGATTGATGTACATCCCAACCAAAATGACCTGCCAATGCACATAGAAAACGTACAGTAGTCATACGACATGTGGGAGCAAAAGTCTCTTCATAATCTATTCTTTTTTTGCTGTGCATAACCTTTTGCAACAAGTCGAGCCTTATGGCGATCAATCTCACCATCCGGCTTGCGTTTCAACTTGTAAACCCACTTCGTACCAATGGCCTTTTTGCCAGGAGGCAAATCACATAAAGTCCATGTGTCATTTTCTATAAGTGCATCATATTCTGATTGCATGGCAGCCATCCAATTTTCTGAATACTGTGCTTCATCAAAAGACAGAGGCTCCTCAACATCATGTAAGCTAGACACAGCCAAAGCATAACAATCTGATGCATAAGATGCATGGCGAGAGCTTGAACGAGTATGACTAGACAAAGGTGCATCCAATTTACTGTGACGCAAAGTGTGCACCAGCCATTTTGGCATACCTCTAGCCTGCTCATTTTCAGCCCTTTCCTCATCAAGTACATCATGTACATCTGCATCAGTAATAGGCTGATCTAAAACATTTTCAAAAACCCCCATAGGCTGTACATTTGCCTCATTAGAACTTACATTTGTATTTCCACCACTGAAAAGAGGCAACAAAGTGTCATAACTGTCCTGTGAGCTTACATTACTGTCTCTAGTACATGATAGCAAGAGCTGAATAGAATCTTCCACAAACACTACATCCCGAGAAACTAGAATACGTTTTGTTTGCGGATGATACAACCTGTAACCTTTGCTTTCAGCACTATAACCAACAAAAATACATTTGACAGCCTTATCATCCAATTTTCTGCGCTGCACTTGTGGCACCAAAGCATATGCCAAACAGCCAAAAACACGCATGTGCTCAATAGAAGGCTTTCTATCATGCCATGCTTCATATGGAGTAATAGACTGCAAAGCTTTCGTAGGACACCTGTTAAGTACATAACTGGTACACATGATGGCCTCAAGCCAAAAAGAATGCGGCAAAGCTTGACTTTTGGCCATACATCGTGCCATTTCTGTCAGTGACTTGTTTTTCCTCTCAGCAACACCATTTTGTTGAGGTGTATAAGGCACTGTACATTGGTGTTTTATCCCACGACTAGCCAAAAATGCATTAAATTCATGAGACATATACTCCCCCCCTCGATCGGAACGGAGGGTGCCCATAGTACATTTCGAGACATTTTCAGCCATAGCTAGAAATTGTTTGAAGCACATAAAAACTTCGGACTTCGCTTCAAGCGGAAATACCCATGCATGCCTGGAGTAATCATCAATGAAAGTCACGAAGTACAGGTAATTTCCCAAGGACGGAGTTTGCATGGGCCCACAAACATCACTATGCACAAGCTGCAACCTGCATGTGGCATGAACTGAACCATCCTTTGGAAATTTAGAACGCTGCATCTTACCCAAAATACAACCTTCACAAACATGTTTGACAGGTGCTTCAAGAGGCGGCAAAGAAGCAACCATATCAAATTTCTGCAAACGCAGCAAACTGGCAAAATTCAGATGACCAAAACGTGCATGCCAAAGTTTTGCATCTGAAATAGCCCTTGAATCTGCAACAGCATTTGTAAAATTTTGTCCACACTTGTCATACAAAGTGAGCTTATACAGCCCACGA
Organism: Adiantum capillus-veneris; assembly: GCF_014529385.1. Lineage (NCBI taxonomy): Eukaryota > Viridiplantae > Streptophyta > Polypodiopsida > Polypodiales > Pteridaceae > Adiantum > Adiantum capillus-veneris. The sequence continues at coordinate 64,534,718 of NC_140942.1, read as the reverse complement.
CACAAAAGCCCAGATGCAACAATTTCATCACCAAAACGGAGATCATGAACTGTACATATGTCATCCACAAATTTGACTACAAGTCCAAGTCTAGCAAGTGCGGATACAGACAAGAGATTCTTCTTGATCCCAGGTACATAAAGTGCATCAACAAGTGTGAAGGAACTGCCATTAGCAGCAGTGAGCACAATCTTTTCAACTCCCTGAACTGGATAAGAGGCGTTGTTGGCACAAGTGACTAAATTCCCATGAGGGACAAACTCGAGAGAGGTAAACAATTCACGATGTGAGGTAATGTGCTTTGTAGCACCACTGTCGAAATACCACACATGTGAATCTGCAGCAACTGACAAGCATGCATCATGGACAGCAGGTTTGTAAGTGCACTCTGCGCTAAAAGCCCATTCTGCATCAACATCAGCAACATAGTCTCCTTTCACAGAAGACTCAACAATGGCTACATTTGTAGTGGAACCAGCATTTGCAGTGGAACCACCCTCTTTCTTCTTAGCCTCTTTGGCCTTCAACTTAGGACACGACTTGATCAAGTGATCATTGGCTTTACAATAATGGCAACGCATCTTCTTTTTGCCCTTATCACCAGAATTGCCAGACGAAGTGCTGCCAGCAACCATAAGAAGTGGCTGCATTGCTGTTACCACCCTTTCTTTGAGAAGCAATAAAAGCCTGTTCAACTGCACGCTGTCTAGTCCTATTTTTTCTGGAAAGTGACTCTTGCAACAACAATGTACATAATGCATCAAACTTGACAACTTCTGGATTTCCTTGGGTCATAAGTCTCCAAGTACTAGCAAAAGTCTAAGGCATCAAGAACTGTCTGCACAAGGGAACTGTCTGAAATAACTTCATCTGCAGAAATAAGTTGCTCATGGATATCCCTGACACTAGCAAGGAAAGTGTCCATATCATCTTCCTCATGCATAATCTTCGACCCCAGCTCTTTACGTAGCAAAGCAATTTTAGCCTCATTGTGGCTTGCATAAAGACCTGCTAGAATATCCCAAGCCTGTTTTGCAGATTTTGTTGAACGGATGTGAGGAACAATGGTGCGCTTCACAGACAACGCAATCAATGCATGAGACTGTGCATCCTTAACATCCCAATGAGCTTGTTCTACCGTAGGCAAAACAAATCTAACAGCTGCAATCCTTGCAGCAAGACCTGCAACATCCTCAACATCGCCTACATCCTCAGAACCAGGACGTACATCAATGCCCTTCACAATGTTCTAGACACCCTTTGACACAAGAACATGTTGCATCATATAAGCCCACATAGGGTAGTTGTCCCCATCCAACCTGTCCTTAGCAGCAAACATCTTGAACACATCTGTGTTGTTGTTGTCAGCTATGGTAAATGTTGCACCTGATGTGAAAACTGCCCGAAAATAGGAGAAATGGAGCGGGAACAACCTGTTCTATATAGCACAAACTGTAGAAGACTATAAGGCACCTGTTATGCAGAAAACGGCACTGACAAAAATTCTGCACAAAATGATGAAATAGCCTGTGCAGTACTGCCTGTAGTGGAAATGGAGGTCGAAATAAGCCCAAATCAAAATTCTGAGCTCACTGAAGTCGGAGAAAGTGAGCAGGCGTGTGCTGGAGCAGTTGGCGACTAAGCCCGAGAGGACGTGACCTGCTCTGATACCAATTGTTGGAATTAGGGTTGCAGAGAAACACACACAGCTTGGAGAAGACGAAGGAAGCTCAAGGCACACAATAGAGAGTGTATAATTTAGTGTGCAATGGAAAGATAGATAGCCCTAGAGTGATGGGCGTATATACAATGCACAAGGGAAAAAACCTCCTAAAGAGGGAAAAAATGCCCCGACAGTCCTAGTGTGTTCACACACATCACTACCACATGTATATGGTAACAAAGTAGACGTGATTCTGGACTAGTCATGTACCATTTTTGCTTCCCTCATGAAAGGACGCCCTAAGATAATCTCAATGACATAGGATACTCGGAGAAGTCCATAATGATGAAGGTATACCGCACCTTGTGTCCAAGGACCTTGTTGTTGAGATCTTTCAACATTCCAATAGGCGTAACAATAGATCCATTGGCCTTTTTTTACCACTACGTTTGTGACTTCAAGATGAGGTCTTCCCATAGAATCCCAATAGCTTTTTGTTACAATGCTTACTTTTGCATCACCATCAAGGATTCCCTTCACAGTTAATCATTTAGTAGTGATTGGTAGGGTTGCATTAGATTCATCGCCTTCAAAGTATTGTCCCAACTTGTTAACATGTATTTCAATAATTGAGCTTTCGTCTAGTTTGGGTTGTGGGTCCAAGCATTCCTCCTCAATTGGGATTTCATTTGCCTACTGATCTGTGAAAATTGTGGTAGGCCGACTTTTAGTTCTCCATTGAGAAATGCCTTAAGAGCCAAATATAGGTTTGGATCCCCGTACAATTTAGACATTATAGTGGTTCTAACTTCAGAGGCCAAGAAATCTATTAATTTGGCAATGTTCAAGGGAAACTTTTGAGATTCTAGTCCATGACCTAAGGCTCGTGAAGAGGGAATCTCCATTTCTTCGATGGGGTCATGTATTCCCTCACTAGAAATTCTTTCAATCAAGAAAGGTGTGTGCCCACTTTCTGATGTTTTGACCTCCTTCCTTCCCAGATAATACTAGGTATGTCCAGCAGGTTGGGATCTCCTTGAGGTTGCGGTTGTGTGGGGAACACTGTATCCGTAATCCTAATCCGCCTAGGTTTTGGCTGAAGCCCTCTTTGGATCTCCTCTACCAAATTCCTTAAATACTTAACTCATTCAATCTCCTCTACAGGGTTTGGGTTGGTCACATATTTCTTCATGGTTCCCTTGGGTTTTGGTCCTTGTGGCTTCTCTTGGAGTTTCTCAGTTGATTGGTTAGCCTTGAAGACATTCGTTGCATCATTGGTGGTATGGGAGTAGTTTCCTTATGTCTTCCCCAAACATGTCTTTGCTTGATTTTCTCTCGTGGTGGTCCTCATTGGTCTTTTCTCTTATGGTGGCAGTTTTAGTCTCCTTGGTTTCTATTGAATCAAAATCATCTTCACGATCATTCATATACATGGGGTCATCACTGGTCCCTATGTTGATCTTTGAACTAGGGCTTGAATTTGTAGCTTTTAGTGATCTCTTCCTTCGTGTTTTCTTCTTTCTCGCTCGGCCAATTGATGCAGCATCTCTCTCTCTTCGAGGATGTAATTTTAGTTTTGGATAATCGATCGTGTGAGTGCGTTCACTAGTACTACATGTGTAGTTTGTTGTGCCCCATCAGTCATCTTGACCAAGTTCAATGGTGTAAGTTTGGTGCATTTGGATAATTGATAATTGGGACATTGGTCAATCAAATAATCTATGCCACAACGACTACAAGTGAGTATTGGCATTGTTGATTTACTATCTTGACTTGTTTGCACTCGTGCAACATTCCTTTGCATTCTAATAGGACACTCAGCTACTCGATGTGGTCCATAACATTTGTAGCATTGAAGAGACGATCTCCTGGAAATGATATTGATGTTTTGGCCTCTTGCTGCAAGATGTCAGAGTGTGCAGCGGAAGGTGAGAGAGAGAGAGAGAGAGAGAGAGAGAGAGAGAGAGAGAGAGAGAGAGAGAGAGAGAGAGAGAGAGGAGAGACATGATATGAGACAGATGGTGGAAAGGTTGGCAGCCCAATAAATCCACATGGAAAACTCTATACAAGACAAGACAATGAGAAAGAGGGTGCTCCCCCTCCTATATATAGGAGAATAGGGGCTGGTCGGGCAATAATCCTCAATATAGCCCAATGACCTAAAAATATGACCCTCTAATATAAATGGGGGAATATGTGACCAAAACAGGTCTAAAGTGGGAAATGTGATGTGAACAACCCTAAGTGTGCCTAAGATCCCTGTCCAACAGAAGGTGTATGGGTGGCCAACCCACAATTAAGGGCCAGTGCACGTGATGTGTGTAAGGAGCCTGTAGACAGTGTGCGAAGCAGCTGGAGATGAAGAAAATCTAACACCCCCCTCAACAACAGATGCGGAGAAGCTGTCAAGGAGAATGCAACACGCCTCATAAATCTGGAGAAGATGTAAATCCTAAGAGGAAAGGATGAGGAGCGCCAGCCAAAGAACACGATAATACGTACAACACCAATGTGATGGTGAGGAAACTCCGATCAAGTCGCACAAGGAAGCTGATGGAGTGGCAAGCTACAGAATAAGTCACTGAAGAGGATTTGTATTAGGAAGTAACCTAAGAGGAGAATCCAAAAGCCCATCGGTGATGATCCACTAGGATGCAGGAACCCAGTGTAGCACTAGAAGACAAGACATGGGGACCCCCCTGAAGAGGAACACTCTGACCAAGAGGAGAGGAAAATTGTCGAGGTGGAAAACCGGTAGCATATCCAAGTCAAAGAAGCTCTAGCAGTAAAAGGGAGGAAGAGAAGGACAAAGAGGCTCAATAGGGAAGGCATCATCCACCATAGTAGACAAGATGACAAGATAAGCAATCCATCCATGTAGAGACCGCAATATCTGCAATCTTTCGGGAGAAGAGTCGTCTTGAGGGTATATATAAGCTGCAATATGATCTGTCGTTCCATGGAAGACACACAATATTGGACAAAAGAGTCATAGGAGATCCTGGGAAAATTCAACCTATGGGAGCACATCCACCACCGAGATCTGGACAAAAATTCCAAGAGAGATCCTTCAAGTGCAAGTCGTGAAGACACGTGACATAGGAGAACTCCCCCCTAGGAAAGTAATGGAATGTGGTGAGGTAAAGGACGGCTGAGAGGATGCATCAGGAAGAATGACCGGTGTTGTAGAAGTCACAGAACCAAGCAGAATCAAGGAAGAAGCTCTACCATGGAGAGGCAAGGCAAAAGAGCCACCATGAAGAAGTGCGTCAGAAGAGACCCTGCAAGCATCCACATGCCAAAGGATACTCACATCTAGGAGTACAAGTCCAAAAGAAGTGTCTGACCTGCCAAGAGGCTTGGGTCTAACGTACAGAGAACCAATGAAGGAAGTGGATAGGGCAATCCCAAATAGAGAGACAGCAGTCGAGGGAGAGGGAGGGAGGGAGGGTTACTGAGGGAGAAGTAGCAGTGGAAAACACAAGCCACTCCACGTAAGTACCTGTACCAATCCAATCCCCTGCATCTTCCTAAGGGCAAGAGAACCTCAAGGAGGGAAGATCTGCAATGTCGAGGGAGATCCGTCCGTTGTGCCAAAACCTATATCTGAGGCCACGTCTCAATGTTGAAGAAGAAAGATCAAGGGTGAGAAGAGGATCTGAATAACCGCGCCAGATAGAACGCCAAATGATCACGAAGTAGGGTGTAAGTGACGGGAGAGGCAAGGAAAACCCGAAGGGATGTTGAAGGGGCAAAGTAGAGGTGTTGTCCAAAACTTGAACACGTAGCAAAAGGGAGCTCGAAACACCGCGAGAATGTAGGGGTTTGAGCAAAATGCTGGTGATGGAATCACCGGATGCCGAGAGTGGAAGCGCCGGCAAAGTCACGTGATGGTTCAACTTCAAGAGGGAAGACCAAGGGGCAAGGAGCAGGGCGGCTTCGGCTGTCCAAGATCGGCAAGTAGGAAGGCTTGAAATGAAAAATGTTGGTCAAGCTGCTACTGCTGCCAAAAACGCTAGATCCAAAGGCTATCTCCTACACAAAATGCAGGGCCTTGTGGTTGAAAAAATGCTGGTGCAGATGGAGAAAATGCTAGGCCAATGCTGGCTAAAAAACTCTAATGCAAGGAGGAGCAAGAAGGTGACGATGAGACAGAGGGAGGGAGGGCAAGAGCAAAGGCTTGCAGAAGATGATGCCCCCCACTAAAAACGTTAGGGCTGCCAAAAAAAACGCTAGATCCCAAAAAACGTTGATGGGAAAGAAGCACTTCTTTGCGATGGAAATCTTCGCAGTGTCCTCCTAGGTGTAGGCGATGGCAGATCCAAGCCTAGAGCTCTGATACCATGTCAAGAGTGTACAGTGGAAGGTGAGAGAGAGAAAGAGAATGACACGAGCGAGAGAGAGAGAGAGAGAGAGAGAGAGAGAGAGAGAGAGAGAGAGAGAGAGAGAGAGAGAGAGAGAGAGAGAGAGAGAGAGAGAGAGAGAGAGAGAGAGAGAGAGAGAGAGGAGACATGACATGAGACAAATGGTGGAAAGATTGGCAACCCAACAAGTCCAGATGGTGAACTCTATACAAGACAAGACAATGATAAAGAGGGTGCCCCCCCTCCTATGTATGGGAGAATAGGGGTTGGTCATGCAATAATCCTCAATATAGCCCAATGACCAAAAAATATGACCCTCCAATATAAATGGGGGAATATGTGACAGTTCTAAAGTGGGAAATGTGCTGAGCAACCCTAAGTGTGCCTGAGATCCCTGTCCAGCAGGTGTACAGGTGGCCAACGTACAACCAAGGGCCAATGCACGTAATGTGTGTGAGCATCCTGTAGGCAGTGTGTGAAGCATCTAGAGATGAAGAAAATCTAGTAGTAGCTTGATATACAAGCTTGACTTGTCCCCAATGGTCCTCCATGTAGTACTAGGTACACTCCTCAAGAGTATCCACTTAGTAGGTGATACACAAGTCTATGTCATCTTCGCAGCCCACATAAGTACTAGATGGCTCACAACTCTGGAATGCCGAGGCTACGGTCCTAGCACTGGAGGGGGTAATGGTGTGGTTTGGATAAGATTTTTGGTTCTAAGGACCATATGCTGTGATGGTTTCTCAATGGGTGGGACATGCATTGATGCATGAAATCGATGCAAGTTTATCCATGCTAAAGGTGGTCTATTTCTATTATGCATTTAAGCACTAGGCAATCCTTAGCTTGATGGCCATACCTACCACACACATTGCAAGTTCCGTTAAACTTTAAAGGTAGGGCATTAACTGGTGCCATGTGGTCCCAAGAAAACAGAGCACCATTGTTGCTCCCTTCTTGGATACATATGATTATTTTGGGAGTATGATTACCCCAAAGGATTTCTTGGATAGCCTTGGTGAGATTGGCCAAAGTCATCTAAGATATCTTTGGCTCTTTCACGATTGGCTTTAGGGTCACTAGCTCATGCCCAATTTCTTGCAAGTTGGTGGATTTTGGCTCAACAGACACTCTTTCACCTTCATTCATTAAATTGTCTTCCAATTGGATTGCATTGGTGGTGATTGCTTCCCAAGTAGTGATACCTCTAATGACTAGGCCATTATAGATATCCTCATGTCGCAGTCCCCTAATGAATCTATTAAGAAGTTTGTCATTGTTGAAATGCTTGTTTGGATTACAATGAGAATTCAAATGCTTCAATCAACTAATAAAGTCTCTCACTGACTCACCTTTCTTCCGTTGGGCTTTCTGGAGCTGAGATGCTACACCCCAAAGCACTCCCTCTCGTATGTACTCTTTCAAGAAGAATCTCCTAAGAGTAGGATAGTGTGTGCGCTCTTCATTTCTTAGGATTCTATACCAATCCCCCATCTTCCCACTTAGAGTCAAGCTTAAAGCCTTGCACTTATGTAGTTCATTGTTCTCTTCCAGGGAATCACATACGTGTTCAAATACCTCAATATGCTTTCTAACATCTCTGTCTCCATTGAATTTTTGTGTGATCTTGGCCACTTGTATTGCCTTACTTCTAGGCTCTCTATCAGTTGTGCTACACATATTTTTCAAAATAGATCGACCGATAGCTTGAGCAAACGTTGCCAGGTCACCCAAATGAGTAAGTATAGTGGGCAGAGGTGCTCTTAGGACTGCATGTGGAATGGGAGTTGGCGTTGGGTTTGGCATATGGGCAATCCTTGGGCTCCAAGCTTGGTACAATGTTGCGCCATGTGGTGGCCCAAAGTTCATATGTGTGGCCCTAGGCATAGCAGACACATGATGTGACATGTTAATGCTAGCTAGTATGAATCCACTAGAATAGGGGCTTGGATTGGGTGGTCGTGGAGCATAAGTTGTTGAAACAAATGGGGGTGTAGGAGCTACATGGGCATGAGGGCCCAACATGTATATATGATTGATATACACTTGTGGGTATTGCTATAGCCATTTTGCTCCTAGGTAGTGGTGCTTTACTAACGAATGAGGTCCTGGGTGTACTTTTTGTCATGCTCATTACTAGGATAGACACAGTAGTCGTAGTGTCTTCGAGGGAAAGATGAACTTTATTTGAAAAGGTAAAACTATTGCTTGTGGGCTCAGAATGTATCAAGACTCTAGGCAAAACAACATATAAAGGATCCATGGGACTTACTGAGGGAGTCTCCATTCGTGATAATGTCCCCTGTTTTGCCTTTTTTGTATCCAAGAATTTGATAGGACCCATCGCATATATCGTTCAACCTCTTGTACTTTAGCAAGACTCCTACCATCAGATAGTGGAACTTCAGAGGGTGATGGCTTGGTAGGGTCTTTAGTGAATGCAAGTGTAGGATATAGACATGGAAACTCTTGGGGAGTATAGGGTCTGTTAGAAAATAAGACGTAGCTAAATAGATTTTTTTTTAGTAGATTACTTAATGGAGAGAGATAGATTTCACACACAAGAGATTATAGAGTAGAGAGAGAGAGAGAGAGTACACACGATATACGTGGTTCACCCAATGTGGGCTACATCCACGGGAAAGCAGCCACTCAATGGCTTTAGCACTTCAAAAGAAGAAGTAGTTTACAAAGGGATTAAACCCTTGATAGAGCTCCCGCCTTGCTTCACACTCACCACCTCACACTCACCTTGTTGAATCAACTTCACACTATGAAATGTGTGTAGAAATGGCCTCCTTTTATAGGCCAGAAGGGCTGCCCTCTCTTATGAGAGACAGCCATGTGTAGCCGCTCTTGTACGAATAAGTCCAAATCGGACCCTCCGATCCGCCCATGTGTGGCCGCCCTTGAGAAGACAAGTCCACTTTTGAATTCGGCCACCGGCCATTGAATTCGGCCACCAGCCACCGGCGATTGACTTCCGACCACTGGCCATCGGCCATTGACTACCGGCCACCGGCCACCGGCCAACCGACTGGTTGTTTTCTGACCACTTTCCGGCCGCCCTCCGGCCATAATATTCCGGCGAAAAGGAATATTCCTGTCCGTGAAAATTTTGGTTTCCGGTGAGTGATTTTCCTTCACGCACAATGGCTTCTCCTCATAATGGGGGCCTTACAAATGTGCGCTTTTACCATAGAAAATTACAAGGGTAAATCAGGTTCCATACTTAACAATCTCCCACTTGGAGACTGATCTCCAAACCAAACCTATGACTGCTTTCCATTCTGGCTTCTTATCCTTGAATGCCGATTGAAGATGAGCAAAAGCTCTTAACTTCTCCTTGTTGACCACCTTTGTAAACATGTCTGCAGGATTTTCACTTGTATGCACCTTTCCTAGCTTTAGCTGTCCCTCTTCCAAAAGAGTGCGTATGAAGTGATATCTCACCTCAATGTGCTTTGTCCTTGAATGAAAGGCCGAGTTCTTTGCAAGATGGATAGTGCTTTGGCTATCACTGTACAAGACACAATTGTCTTGTTTGAATCCAAGCTCTTCTAAGAATCTGTGAAGCCACAAAATTTCTTTGCTTGCCTCCGTCATTGCTATATACTCTGCTTCCGTGGTAGAAAGTGAAACCACTTTTTGCAGCTTTGAAGCCCAGCTTACTATTGTGCCTCCAACCGTGAACACATAGCCAGTAGTGCTCCTTCGAGTATCTTTGTCACCTGCCATATCTGCATCAGCATACCCTTCTAGAAAAATATTAGTTCCTCCAAAATACAAAGCATTTGTTGTTGTCTCTTTTAGATACCTAAGTATCCACTTCACAGCTTGCCAATGCTCTTTACCTGGGTTGTCCATGAACCTACTCACAACTCCCACTGCATGTGCAATGTCAAGCCTTGTCCAGACCATAGCATACATTAGAGAACCTACCGCTGCAGCATATGGAACTTTAGACATATAGGCTATCTCCTCTTGTGTCTTTGGACACATATCCTTCGTTAGTTTAAAATGACCAGCCAAAGGTGTAGAAACTGGTTTTGCATTTTGCATTGCAAACCTTTCTAGTACCTTCTTGATGTAATCTTCTTGAGATAGCTTTATTGTCTTCTTCGTCCTGTCCCTTGATATTTTCATACCAAGTATCCTCTTTGCAGCACCTAAATCTTTCATTGAAAAAGATTTGGATGGCTCCTCTTTTAGGTCTTTGATGTCCTGCATGTTAGCACTTGCAATCAACATGTCATCAACATACAACATTAGGATGATGAATTTCCCATCTCCCAAATTCTTCGTGTAGACGCAGTGATCCGAGTTGCATCTTGTGAATCCATGATCCAACGTCCATCGATCAAACTTCAAGTACCATTGTCTTAATGCTTGCTTTAAACCATGCAAGCTCTTCTTTAATCTGTAAACCATTTTCTCCTTACCTTTTACTTCATACCCCTTTGGTTGAAGCATGTAGATTTCCTCCTCTAAGTCACCATGAGGGAATGTCGTATTTACATCCATTTGCTCGAGATTTAGATCATGAGCAGCCACAAGGCTTAAGACAAGCCTAATTGAGTTCATTTTTACAACATGTGAAAATATTTCATTGAAGTCAATACCTTTCTTTTGAGAAAAACCTTTTACCAGAAGCCTAGACTTGTACCGTTTCTTCCCACCTTCTTCTTCCTTCAGCTTGTACACCCATTTGTTTTGAAGTGCCCGCTTACCTTTAGGCAACTCAACCAATTCCCATGTTTGGTTGCGATGTAGTGAGTCCATCTCCACTTGCATGCTCTTTGTCCATTCTTCTTTGGATTCATGTTGCATAGCTTCTTCGTATGATTCCGGCTCTCCAGAATCTGAGATCAAGAGATGGTTGAAGGAAGGAACAAACCTTTCTGGAGGTCTACTTGCTTTTGTAGATCTTCGGGGAATAGGTTGAGGCTCCTCATTTGGTTGACATTGTTGCACATTGTCACCGTTTGCAGTCCTTGAGTCTTCACCATCCTCAAGCTCCATGTACTCATCACCTTTCTTTTGTTTGTTTTCTTTCCAAGTAATCTTTGTACAAATTTGGTCGTTAAAAGTTACATCCCTACTCCTTAATATTTTACCATCTTCAGGATTCCATAGGCGGTACCCAAAGTCTCCTTCTCCATAGCCAATGAAGAAACACTTTTTGGACTTTGCATCTAGCTTTGATCTTAGGCTTCTATCTATGTGCATGAAAGCCTCACACACAAACACTTTGAGAAATGCATAATTCACCGGTTTACCTGTCCATGCCTCTTCTGAACTCCCCCATCCAATGCCGTTGAGGGTGACCGATTGATTAAGTACACAGACGTACTTACAGCTTCCGCCCAAAGCTCAAGCGGTAGGCCTGCATGTAGCCGCATGTTTCATGTTCGTTCCATGATTGTCATGTTCATCCTTTACGAAATCCCATTTTGTTGAGGTGTCCTTGGGGTTGTCCTTTGCCTCCGAATGCCATTACTAGCACAAAAGCTTTCAAAAGCTTGGCTGCAATATTCGCCTCCATTGTCGGATCTGAGGCATTTAACCTTGGTGCCTGTTTCATTCTCCACAAAGGCTTTCCACCTTTGAAATATGGAAAATACATCGGATTTATTCTTCATGACATAAACCCATGTTTTTCTAGTCGCATCGTCTATGAATGTTACATAGTACAATGAGCCACCAAGTGATGGTGTACTTGCAGGACCCCAAACATCAGAATAAACCAACTCAAGTTTTTTATTTTTTCTTTCATTTCTTGATTTTTGAAATTTTACCCTCTTTTGTTTACCATAAACACAATCTTCACAGAACTCTAAGTCCACTTCTTTCAAATCTGGTAGAAGCTTCTTTGTTTGAAGGATTTGCATTCCTTTGGCACTCATATGCCCAAGTCGGTAGTGCCACATCGCACTGTCAACTTCTGTAGTTGTTGCACAAGCTGAAGGTTGCGTGCTAACAGTACACAAGTAAAGAGTACCGACTTTTTCTCCCTTGGCAACCACCAAAGATCTCTTTGAGATCTTCCACCGTTTGTTTCCGAATGCAATGTTGTGACCTTCATCGTCCAATCGTTCTGTAGAGATCAATTTTTTGCGAAGAGAAGGAACATGCCTAACATCTTTAAGCTTCCATTCATTTCCGTTAGCAGTTTTGACAGAAATTGTACCTTTGCCGACAATCTCACAAGCTTCATCATCTCCCAAGTATACATACCCAAAATTACCTTTAGTGTAGTCTTGGAAATGTTGCTTGTGTGGTGTCGCATGGAATGAAACCCCGGAATCTACTATCCAGGAATTAGACACATTGTCTAATAAGAGAATTAGAGCATCTTGCTCTACTTTACCTGCCACATTGGCCTCCGATGTTGGCTTGTTGTCTTGAGACTCTGTCTCCTTCTTCTTTTTGGACCAGCAATCCTTCTTGACGTGGCCCTTCTTGCCGAAGTTCCAACATTCAAGAATTGACTTTGTGCGTGACTTGCTCCGCCTTGAACGATCACGACCCTTTTGGTTTTTGAACCTCTTCTTAGGCCTTCCTCTTGTTTCCACTGATAGTGCAGCACTTGATGATTCTCCTGTGCTTCTCCTTCGCATTTCCTCGCTTAGGAGAACACCCACAACATCATCAAACTTAAGAGTATTTGTGCCAGAGATAGAATTACTTACAGCCATCACAAGGCTGTCCCATCTATCCGGTAGAGATGATAATATAAGGAGAGCTCGCACTTCGTCATCGAAATTGATTTTCACTGATCGAAGTTGACTTATGTTTGTGTTAAAGTCATTTAGGTGTTCTGCAACTGAACCATTCTCTGCCATCTTTAGATTGAACAAGCGCTTCATAAGAAATACCTTATTGGATGCCGATGGTTTCTCGTAGAAGTCGTCAAGTGACTTCATCAAGTCCTCCGTGGTATTCATCTCCGAAACATTGAAGGCCACCGTTGACGCCAAGCTTAACCGGATTGTTCCCAGTGCCTTTCGAGCAAGGACGATCCATGCTTCATCTACCATTATTGCGGGCTTCTTCGCAAGACCGCCTAGTGGCAAATAGAGGTCCTTCTGGTAGAGATAGTCTTCAATATGCATCTTCCAATGTTGGTAGTTTTTGTCGTTGAACTTCTCAATATTGAGCTTCCCTTCCTCGGCCATAACTCCCACTCAATTCAACGAATCCTTTCCTTGAGATAATTTAGCTACGAGTAAACCTTGCTCTGATACCAGTTGTTAGAAAATAAGACATAGCTAAATAGATTTTTTTTTAGTAGATTACTTAATGGAGAGAGATAGATTTCACACACAAGAGATTATAGAGTAGAGAGAGAGAGAGAGAGTACACACGATATACGTGGTTCACCCAATGTGGGCTACGTCCACGGGAAAGCAGCCACTCAATGGCTTTAGCACTTCAAAAGAAGAAGTAGTTTACAAAGGGATTAAACCCTTGATAGAGCTCCCGCGTTGCTTCACTCTCACCACCTCACACTCACCTTGTTGCATCAACTTCACACTATGAAATGTGTGTAGAAATGGCTCCTTTTATAGGCCAAAAGGGTTGCCCTCTCTTATGAGAGACAGCCATATGTAGCCGCCCTTGTGCGAATAAGTCCAAATCGGACCCTCCAATCCGCCCATGTGTGGCCGCCCTTGAGAAGACAAGTGCGCTTTTGAATTTGGCCACCGGCCATTGACTTCCGACCACCGGCCATCGGGGTCTACATGAGAATTTAAAAGCGAATCTACCTCCCCATCACTTTCGTTTACTTCACTAGCTGTAGGCATCAAACGAGTGGCTCGACTAATGGTTTCCATTATGCGACTAAACACTCTAGCACTTGGTTGTGGGGAAGAGACAAGTACATTTCGGTTTGTATTTTTCGAGTATGGGTAGGGTGTCTCTCCATCATGTCAGAATCGGACGAAGAGTCACTAGCCACTGCAATGTGTGGGTCTTGGGTTGCACTACATTGGGTCCCAGCCAAAGGCCCAGAACCTAATGTGGGTGGATAATGGGTTCTTGTGTAATTTGAGTCACTCTCTAATTGCTCAGACTCTAGCACTCGTGCAGAGCGTAAATACATGTGATGTGTGTGTCCTAAAAGTGTTGACAAGTACTGGAAGAGGCCTTGCCACTAGCTATTTCGATCGTTTCTACTTGATTTTTCTCGTTTTTAAAACCCTTTTTTATGTGTGTGATGTTGAATGGGTCATGTGATAGCTCAAAACGAGCGTATCAATCGGAGGGATGTGGCGTGCTTTATAGCAAAAAAATTGGCTATCAAAACTCTTGTGACCTCCAAAATAGTCGATTTCTACTTGGGCGTGAAGGCATAAGAGGGAAAGCCTAAGGAAGATAGTGGAGCAAAAAAAGTGAAGCCTAGATCCCACATGCTTCCTTTTGCCCTTGAGAAATGGGGTATATATATAACATGAGACACACTATTCTTTCACTTGGAAGGAAGCTATGGAGGACCCTACTTCCTATATATAAATCAAGATCGAGACGGAGGCCGAGGCCAATGGGGCTCATTCTTTTTCTCGCCTAGGGTGTCGTTTTTTTTTGTCAATTCAAAAATCCCAGTCAATTGCAAGGCGTTTCTGTTTTTTGTTTGTTTTTTTGTTTTTTTTTTTAGTTGACCTCAACAAGAACATATATTTATAAAAAATTTGAAATTACCATGCCTTAACACAGATTTGCAGAAAAACAAAAAATAGCGGATCGTTGAAATACAAATAAACAGTGAACAAAAATGAAGCAGAGCAATAATTGACCAAAAATAGCAGATTGTCTGATATCATCGTATCCAGATCTGCACACACAGACAATACACAATCACTTCCCAACCTCTCTAACATGTAAAAAACATGACCTCAACACAACATGCAGACTGCGGTTGGAGCTTGGCGTAAAGCGGTTCCCCAGCAACGGCGCCAAAAATGTCAATTGCTGGGGACTTGCTAAACACCGTGTGCGAGCCACATGTCTACAAGCACACAGCCTACGCATACAAACAAGCTCTACGACTGCACATTGGCGAGTCACTCACCTCCTGCTGCTCGTCGAGGGAATCCGTGTGTGTGTGTTGAGAGGAAGAAGCTGTCGCGCTACTGATCGCCCTCCTCACTGTCACCGTACTCCTGCTGCTCTCTCTCTCTCTTACGCCCTCTCTCTCTCTCTCTCTCTCTCTCTCACACACACACACACACACACACACACATGCTCACAAACAGATAGAAGAAGAAGATAAGGCAAGAACAAGCTTCATACGACTAGTTGTAAAATCTTATCTATGGGTTGGGTCTGTCCCTTTCACATACGAATGCCCACATTTAGACAATTGACAATAAACAAGTTTGGTGTGCAGTTTAGTGCGCCTCTCATCAGTGATCATCAACCCTAGACTATAGACCTACGGGACCGACAAGCTCGGCCCATAACTGAATACAAATAATAATAAAAAGGATGACACGTAAACTTAACATATTGGAAGGCCTTCACAAATGAGAGGCATCGTGTTTGGGACTCACTTGAAAGCACCAAACATGGCCACAATGTTTTGATTCATTGCTTTCCTTGCCATTTTGATGTTGTATGGAGTTGGAAGCAAAGGTATTAGAATACCTTTTGCACACAATGCTAAAGTGATTGAGCGGTATATGGCTTTGTAGCCTCCTTGAGACTGATACCTACTAAATCACACACAACGAGCATCTTCCTTGGAATGACAATGTGTTATACCTCTAGTAAGAAATGTGCTCGTAAAAAATTTTGTAGCCTCTCATTGGATGGATTACAAACTAGCATTACTTAAGCAGATTCTCTATTGCATAACATCCAATTTTTGATCCACACAGAATTATATAATGCAATGATGTTGAATCAAATCAATCATCGTTTACCTTAGTAGCTCGAACTTGTTTTTTGCATGCCCCTCCATTTTTGGAAAAAAATTCTATTGCTTTGCACTTCCTCTGCCTTGCATGAAAGCCAATGGGAAGGTGTGTGAGGTGGTCTAAACCACCGTGAAGGTTGCAAGTGGAAAATTGGAGGCGAATGTTGTCTGCACCTAGTCAATTGTGTGGCTACAATCTTCGAGTTTCCTTCTTTACATATCCACCTCCTCCATGAGATCACCGATTCTTTATGTCATCCTTTTGTACTCGCCAATAGAAGAGGTTTGAAGTTGATCCAATGCTTGCATTTTCCTTCATTCTTGCAAGGCCTTCTAAGTAGATATGTACAATCTTTTACTATATCTAAGTAGTGAGAATGTGAATGTCCTTTGGCTTCTTGAGTTTGAAGATAGACATGAAGGGAGACAAAAAATTTGCTGAGGATGGAGGCCAAGAATGATGGTGGTGGGAATCAAGATGGTGTCGATCTGCTATCTATGGCTTCCAAAGTGAGAAAATGAAGCATTCTTCCATATAGAAATAGTGTAGGGCGTTTCAAAGTGAGTACAGAGAGAACACAAATCTGCAAACCCCTCAGAAGAAGGGGAAGAGTGATGAAAATTTCAAATCTAAAGGGGGAATAAAGAGAAAGATATGATTTGAGAGAATGTGCGACACCCATGAAAAACCAAAAGTACCTTTTAGGTGATTCAAGCCACATTCCTTCTCCATGTGCTTAAATGCAATTGTAAAATTACCTTTTATCTAGGCTCATTTTTGTTAAACAATAATGTATTTGCAGAACTATATCTTTAGGCTTGGTCAAAGCTAAGTTACGATTTGAGTATTAATTTTCATTAAACGTCCAAATAAAAGGGCCCATGAAGACTCTATGGAGGTCTTAAGGTACCAAAAACAAAGATAAATTTCTCAACCTATCTCAATTGTGGTAGACTGATTACCCGTTTCCTACACACTCAAGCTCAAGAAACACTAGAAAATTTACCAAATTATCTATGTAGTTCAAGTGCAATAAATTGGTTATATTTCCATTTTGAATAGGAGGTCTTGAGTTTGAGACTCATTAGAGATATTTAAGGTCTTCTAACATTGTTCCTATAATGTGAAAAAATCCCCGACCCCTCTCTTGCTCTCACTATCTATCTCCTCCCTCCCTCCCCCCCCCCCCCCCTCTCTCTCTCTCTCTCTCTCTTTGACGCACTAGAGGGGGGAGGTGCTTATCCCTTCCAAATATTAGCTATGAAACATGGTCGGGCAAGGGCTGTACCATTGGGCAAGATGCCACGCATAGGCATCACCATGGCCACCTAATTGATGCACCATGTGTTGGGACAACAGAGAGAACTCATTGCAACCAGCTAGGAACCTCCTCCTCAGGTGACCCACCCCACGAGGAGGATGTAGTCAAGTGTCCAAGGGCAAGATCCCTGGCAACGCGAACACTAGGTGAGAACAAGGTGTCCCTCTAGAGCTGACCCAACCGAGGATTTGAACCCACAACCCATAGGTTGAGAGGCCAAGTGAACAATGCAAAACCATGAGAATGACCTATATACAGGATTAGGGGTTATTCTAGAAGCTTGTTTGAAAGGTTTTATTAAAGGGTGTACACAAAAACATAAGCATGCATAACCACACCTTAGTAGATGAAAAATTCAACACTAGTAAGGCACTAATTAACTAGGAGGTTAGTGGTTCAAAAATGTTAGCTCAAGGATGTGCCCAATCTAGCGAATTGAATGATAATAAGGCATTGAGATGTAAATGCAATGACTAAGAGGTTAACTAAATATGACAGGATCAGGGAATGCCAATCCCTTATTTGTTCTACTACCAATTGTTGGGACTAGGGAGGATAATCAAGGAGCCGTTCATAATGACACAAAGAATGCAAACAATGCTTGCATTAACTTGAAAAGTGTGTATAAAGTAGCTCTTGCTGCACAGCCAGGGTCACTTTAAGTGGTTGTATTTCCCACTTTAAATAACAATTTTAAATGAAAATTGTTATAAAAGAACTAAAAAAAGCTCATATCGAACAGTTTTCACACCTTTCATGAATTTCAAGGTAAACCAATTTTCATTTGATGTTCTTGTTTTGGATTGTGTTCCGCTATTGGCCCTCTTCATGTAGCAACTTACACCAAGACTCCACCTAAACAAGTAAAGTCATTTTGAAATCAAGTTATGCAATGGTAAAGTGATACATAAATAATATCAGTTAATTTCACATAATTGTGCCTCATGCATGGTCGCACATGCACCAATTGTTTGTCTTTTATTCAACTATGCGGATTTTTGCATAGTTGCATAAGTACCATATTACTGGTAATTGATGCATGTGTGACCGCATCCTTAATAAAGACACTCTTTGGGAAGTCAATGCATGCTTGCATGACACAAGCCACATAACATGAAATTATTGTAATTATTGTATGGTAATCTTGTTTGACTTTGGTATGTGATTGGTCACATACCAATCACATATCAATTATTGTAATTACTGTATGGTAATCTTGTTTGACTTGTTTGGTATGTGATTGGTCACATGGATGACATGGGTGCAATAAGAAGGTGTTTGAAACCTTCAGTAAAGTAGGTTGTAAAAAATAGTTGTAAATAAAGATACTAGCTTACACTTAGGCTACACCTAAACAAGTATGTTCATTTTCGATTTGGGTTAGCTAAAGTAAGAGACACTCTTGGCGAAAGTCAATGCATGCTTGCATGATACATGACACATGGCACACAAAAATTTGTATGGTAACCATAATCTTTGACTTTGCTATGTGATTGGTGACATGGAAGTCGTGGATGGCATGGGTGCGATAAGGTGTTTGGAACCTTAAGTGAAGGGGATTGTGACAAATGGTTGTAAATGAAGGTATTGTTTATTTTGAATCCAGATTTTGCCATATAATTAATTGTAAGGAAATCTGCCATGTCGAGGGTAATCAAGAATAACCTTCTTGGTAGGGGTCCAAGATGAAGTGACATGGGTGGAGTACCTTCCTCGGAGGACACCCATAACATTACTATATCTTGCACATGCACGTTGAGATATAAGGATTCCACAAACCAATCTTAAGGTGTCAAAGACCTTCACTCTGGCCAATTCTACAAGTGTAATAGTTACACCGCTTATAGGTCACAAGTTGGGCTTACCCCAATAACTTCCCCTTTAGCCAAACTTGAAACTTCTACTTGGTCCTCGGTCTCTCCAAAGAGTGTAGGATCATCCTCCTCTTGAACTAATATGTGTGCATAGGATGGATTACCTTCTGTTTTAGACTAGATCCTCCCACTACTGATGTCCTCATTGGGTAAAAGACAACAAGACTCCTCACCATGCCTCTAATAGCGGTTGGTTATTTGGGAGGGAGCACTTCCCTGGGAGGTCTTTCATCCTAGTACTATTCTTGCACATGTCTGCTTAGCTACAAGCTGGTCTAGCCATCAAGACCCCCAAAACCTCAAGGTGTTGGGAACTCTAGTCTAGTCAACTCATGGAAGCCTCATAGTAAGGCACCACTTATATGTCAAAAGTTGGGCTTACTCCAAACAAAGAAGAGTAACAATTGCTGAGCTCGAGAATTGGAGTTACAACAGAATATTCCTTAAACCTGCAAGGTAACTAACACATACACAAAAGATCACATTGAGATAACTGCCTACGGGTCGGACCCAGATCGGACCCAGATTACAAGAAGGTACCCAAAGAGGGAATCACCACCCATGGGCCACACTACATCAAATCTTCTAAGCACACCACCCGAGGGCCACACTAGAGGTTGATGTGCATAGAAGATTTGATGTAGTGTCGCCCCTAGGTGGTGGCTCCCTCTTTGCGTACCATAATGAGATTGCTTGGTCTTCATTGGTTATTGTGCAAGGGAGGACAATGTACATTTATCCCAATGCACTACCCTACAATCGTTACCCCTTCTTGGCCCTTGCCAAGCAGTTTACTTTTGACACCCTTAAGTTATTTGATAGCTTAACACTAGAAACAAACTAGCAATCAGGTTTACAATCACCATTTCACATTTTGTTGCTAGGATCAACTCATGATATCATGCACACTTTCCATAATTAGGCATTTAGTGCAATTGATGGCTTAAGCCTAGCTTTTGCCTTTGTTTGTGTATCCCTCTAGTTGCACAAGCGTCCCATTCATCACAAGTAATGTCAAAACCATGTGATAGCCATAAGCTTTACCAAGCTAGGATGATGTGCTTTATGTGATGTGTAACCTCCCGTGACGTATCCCTTGATCTCAACCAAACCTTTCTAATGCACGCTCAAAATAGCGTAGGTCATCCTGGAAGATTTCAGTAACCACCACTCTGGGCAATTGGCCACCACAGCCAATAGCTATGGAAGAAACCCTTAGGAGTCTCCTTTCTGATGCACGTGCTCTAGGAATGCTTGAAATGCTTGGGGTATGAGTAACAGAGCTGATATATAGCCACCAAACCACTAGGGACCAATAGCATAGTAGCACACGCTTAACAATACAGTAGCTTAACCATTTGAGATGATATGCATAGATTCGCTATGAGCACACCGCAATGCAAGCACAGTTCAACAAACACCCGCACTTCTGTATACGACCTCACTAGAAATCATGTGACAAAGGCATCATCAACAATGTAGCCACTCCCTGCACAAAGGATACCAAACAACAAGAGAAAGGTGACACCACAATCAAGATAAAAAAAGGTCTAGTAGATGGCCTTTTTTAGGAGCAACAAGATGATCTTCAGAAAGCAAGATTCAGAACTTAACATTCATGACAACACCTGTGAGTTTTGACTCGGTTAAAGGATTGGGACTACCCTGTTTTCTGCAAAGTTATTAGACGTACACATAACACCCTGCAAAGGGGAAAAAGGTACCTTGCCTTTGAGATGGCAAGAAGAATGACGAGTAATTACAAAGTAAGATGTTGTAGACCCTACTCTACCTTTTCTTCATCAGTTCAAAGCTGCTTTTGACTGTCATACACAAACATGATTTGGAGCTAGTGGAGTTGCCACCGCATGTTTCCCTATCAGGGCGTTCCTGGAGAACTCCCATGACCAAAAATGATACCGCTAACTCGTTCGACAATGTAATTGAACTAGATATAGGATATACATGGCCTTGATATACATGAGCCTTGCAGCAAAGCCAAGAAACAAATGTGCAAACTGACTGATGACACTCAGCTACCGCAACTGGAATGAATATCCGTTTCAAAGTTGTGTCCTGTTACTGGATCCACAGTGCTTCCCGAATTCCGAAAGCACTACATTATACAGAGCAAAAAATTCACTTAGTGTTGAATGGGTATTTCTGAAACCCCAGAAACACGACAAGATGCAGTGCTGGATACAACAAAAGGGGGAGGGGGGGTGTGCAGGGCAGAGAAAGACCTTATAGCAAACAACTGAATCGTTTGGATATAAAGCAAAGAGCTTTGTTCCGAACCTCGCAAAGCATGAACCACACAAGCTTTGATCAGTTACCAGTGTATGCCTACTCCGCTGCTCTAGTCTTGAAAGTCGAGCCTTGAAGTTCTCAGCACGTGTCAGGTGCCTAACAATCTGCAAGCACAAAAATTTGACGTGCTAATGGACCTTCTATGCACTATCTTACAAAAAAATGTTCACACCCTTGATTTTGACTTGTTTACCTGTCCTTGGCGATGTTTGTGAGCTCCAGATCTGAACATCCGAGCAATGGTCTCGTAAGCAAGTTGAAGAGGCATATCTGGCGACAATGCCTAAACAAGTGCATGCCAGCTCTCTCTCTCTCTCTCTCTCTCTCTCTCTCTCTCTCTCTCTCTCTCTCTCTCTCTCTCTCTCTCTCTCTCTCTCTCTCTCTCTCTCTCTCTATATATATATATATATATATATATATATATATATATATATTTGCTCTTTTCAAGATGACGATTTTATAAAAGCATCAACTGCTTGTCATCCAAATGACTATAATATCATATTTCCATCGATGAAAACTAGAGCAAAGCTCTAAAGCCTGCCCTACCAAATGGAGTTGATGATTCAATGTTTCTTACTATCATAGACATCTACTTAAACTTGTCATCCATATAGGGGTGTTGAATTTGTGGAGGAAGTAAAAAAAAAAATGCCCGATATTAGAATCTAACATATCCCTGCCATTTTGATGCAAACTCGTGAAGCTAGGATGCAAAATGTGGATACGACGGTGACGACGACGACTGCGGAATCTGCTGTTTGCTGCGGGTATGCTGTCTTAAAAACGCGGGATCTGCTGCCCTTTCAATCGCTGGTTTGCTGCTGTTTGTTGATGAAGAAAACGCTGCTTGCTGCTGTTTTATTGCTGAATAAAAACGCTGGTTTTACTGCTGAGAAAACCTGATCCAAAAGGCTGAAATCGCTGATCTGCAGGGGCTGGAAACGCTGGTCTGAAGGGGCTGTAATCGCTGAAGCTTAGTGTTGAAAACGCAAGGCCATCAAAGCTAAAAACGCTGGCTATGATGCTTGAAAAACGCTGAAGTGGGGGGCCTTCAAAACGCTGGGCTTTGATGGTTCTTGCTTGAGAAGTTGCCAGTTGAGCAATGCTCCTGCTGCCTCTTCTGCCAGAAAGTGCTAGCGCTAGGTTTTTATACATACAAACTTAGCAAATTTGCCCTACCTAGTTCCCAACAAAAGTCACTTAAAAATAATAAGTGAAAAATGTCAAAAATAGGGAAAATAGGTTCTGTGCACTAAAAAATGCTCCTGATGGGTTCTGATGGAAATCTGATGATCATGCTATGTGCAACCAGAGGATATGCATCTAATCTAAGTGTCTGGACATGCACGGTCTGCGAACAGACTCACAAAAGTGCCAGATCACTTCCTAACCATGTCATGAAGTAGCTTGTCCACGTGCACATAGGGTTAGACTATCTGCTTGATCTTCCGCCGTCGTCTCCTTTTGCTTGACCCTGCCTGCTCTTTCCTCTCGTCTACTTTCTCTCTGCCCTTCCTAGCTATGGTTTCCCGCTCCGTCTTAGTCTCCCTCTCTCCTCTTGCTCTTTTGTTGGCCATAACATCGACCTCCTGCCTGTCAACCCCGATAATGTTAACTCTTTGCACTTCATCATTACCCGGTGGGGCCGGTGGTGCCTGAATTTCAATCGCTTGTTGCTCCCTTTGACCGTTGAACTGTGCTTGTCCTCAGCCTCGACCAAATAGAGGGTATATGCCACCTCTCTCCCTCGGTGGATAAGGACAATCTAGAGCATAATGGCCCTCTTCTCCGCAATTATAACACTTGCCCGGCAATTGCCTAGCCTTGCCTCTTCCTACCCTCGCATGTCCTCTGTCCATAACACTTAAACGCAACTCTTGCATTTGCTCACTCAAATCTTGAACAGTACGTACCCATTGTTGAGGAATTGCCGCCACTCCTCAGCAAGGTTGTCCACGTCCGTCGAATGGAACGTCCCGTCCGGGTTCCGTCCGATCAAAAAAAAGTGACCGTTGGCGGATTTTTTTGACTGTTTTTACAGCCGTTTTGTAGCGCCACGTGCTGGCAGTTTTTGAACGTTAAAAATTGAACATTGGGGGCCTTGGAGCCTTGGCCCTTGGGGCATCATAAGCCAATGTGCCATCCCACCCCCCCACCCCCCCCCCCCCCCCCCCCCCAACATCCACACACACACACACACACACACAAAGCCACATGGGCTATGGCCATGGCACATGGAATTTGAATTTTGAAGCATGCTCTCTCTTTAACCCTCTTCTCCCTCTCTCCTCAAAACCTATATAAGGTTGCCCACCCTCTCTTCTTCTCCATATATCCCTCAAGCTCTCTCATTCATCTCCTTCCCTACTCAAGCTCCCTCAAGCTCTCTCCATTCATCAAGGGCCAAGGCTTCAAGCTTTGGCACTCCATCAAGTCTTCAAGCTCTCCATTACTCCTTCAAGCTCCCTTCATCTCCTTCAAGCTCTCCATTGTTCCTTCAAGGCTCAAGCTTTCTTCATCTCCTTCAAGCTCTCCATTATTCCTTAAGCTCCCTTCATCTCCATCCATCTCCTTCAAGCTCTCCATTACTCTAAAGTTCTCTCATCACTCCCCATCCCTCAAGCTCTCCATAATGCCGCCCGCTCTTCATGAAGCCTTCAACAAGCATTGCCGCTACTTTGAAAGGGTGAAGAACAAGCAAAATGTTTGCAAAAGGTATTGCAAATATTGCCCGAAGACCATGACCTCAAGCTCCACCCGCCTTATCATCCACTTGACCAAGGTGGGAGGGGAAGCGGGTCCTTGTCCGAATATCCCCGACGACATTCTCCAAGAGTGCAAAGCAAAGTATCTCCCCTTGAAGACGCGCAAGGCGGTTGCAAAGGCATCGGAGGAGGTGGTTCCGCCCGACCATGATCTCTCCGATTCGGGAGAGGATGCTTCTCCATCAATGTCCGTTGCATCCGGCGGCGCTACCATGGCCTCCACCGAGGGTGGTAGCGTCTCAAAGAAGAGCAAAAGAAGTCATGGTGAGCGGCCTCCAAAGCAAGCCTCGACTCGATTTTTGTCACTTGTATCTCTCGAGCCTCGACTCTCTACTTATGTAATGAATTATGAAATCAAATGCAATCATGATCATCTTTTTTCGAACATTGCCGTTTCCAATGTCCATGGCCAAATCTTTAATGTTCTTACTTGTTAGACATCTCCTTTGAGTTGTATGTACTTAATACTAAGTAGTTACTCATAATAGAGTAAAAGCTCTGAAAAATATATGATTTATTTTTTTGCATCATACGTTACGTCAACGTACGTCTAATTTTTTTTAGTTCGATTAGTACCGCACGTCTTCGTACGTGACCGTACGTGTCAACTATGCTCCTCAGTTTGCTTGGTTATCCGCTTGAACTTCCTCCCTTGGACTTGGAGCAGGGTTAGGGGCCATCAACTCATACCCCAATGCGCCTTGCTCGATCTTCTTCTTTATTTTCCTACTTTTGGCTCGCGCAATAGCAACTGCCCCGTTGTAATTCTCCCGGCTTTCAAAATCCACTTTCTCACGAACCCTGGGATGCAAACATGCCATAAATTTTTCCAATTTAAAATACTCACCGCCACCTGCCAGCTGCATGGCTGCTGCACAATCCCTCCAATGTTCTTCAAAACGGGCGAGAAAAGCCCCGAACTCCTCATTCACATCCTACTTCAAATTCTTCAATCTTGTATCTAAATCAACAAGAGATACCTCTTTTTGAAAGTCCTGAAGAAACCAAGTCCGCAAAGCTGGCCACATGAACCTCGGTTCACCTTCCAGAGCATAAAACCAAGTTTTTACCCTCCCTCGCATCAGCAATGGAATCGTCTGCATCTTGTCATCCTTGGTAGGCAACGACAGCATATATAGCTCAAAGTCGGCCATCCACTCTTTCGGATCTTCTTCTCCGGCGAAAATCGGCCCATAACCTCTTGCTGCCATCTTTTCCCGATGAAAAGTCCGCTTCTTTGATCAAACCTGATTAGCAATCAGATGCTCCTCCGTGGGGGCACCAGAAGATGGATGGGGGGAAAGGGGAACACATCCAGCACACAAACAACACGCCTCTCTATAGCCCAGGATAATCATTGCACCCCGATCCACTAGAGTTCACCTTCAAAACTCGCACAATTGACAACAGACGACACCAGACTTCGCCCGTTTACGACCCTGCTACCGCACACACCGCTCTCTCTCTCTCTCTCTCTCTCTCACACACATAGAGGCCCAGGGAGGCACACGCATCTCAAACACCGGCACCAACTTGTTGGAACAGAGCAAAGAGAAGAAGGGGGAAAAGGGGAAGAAACTGCACAAAAAAATCAATATGGTTTGCTTCGATTGCGGCAAAGAACATCGTCTACAAACACCCTTGAAAAAAACTACAACCGACTCTTTCAGCACGAGCCTGAGGAGCGCAAAAAGACCCTATCACTTGATGGCTTCGCCTCCGTGAGACTCCCTCACTGAGGGCGGCACAAAAAACACTATTGTCGATGTCCTTGTTGGCTCTGACCTGCTTCTCCAAAACTCCTCCGAGCTTCCCCTTCAAGACGAGCTCCAGTCGAGCCCCGCCTTCCTACCCAAGAGAGTCTCAAAGCTTCTTCCCAAGCTCTCCAAAAGAACCTCTCCCCAATCTACAAAAATCTGCCCCCTTAGAGTTACAGCATGTGAGCGTCCTCCCTATTCTCGGCTCCACCCTCCTTTTTTTAGCTCCCAACCGCGTGTATCCTGCCCCTCTTTTTCGACTCCTTTGCTTGGGCACCAAGGCATGTGGGAGGGGCCCCTTGGATGTCACGGCGGCGTGACAACACCGCCGGAGACCCCCTCTTGCCTCCTTTATTCAAAAAGACCGCGGCCTCCGAAGGCCTGCGTGAGAACCCCGCTTGACACATCACCCCTGCGCAGGAGCAATGCCAACGATGGCCGACAGCGCATTAATAGCGCCCAAGTACGCCAAACATTTGACATCATCAACAACTGCGGAAGCAAGAAGACGGGCCGCCATAGCTGGAGACCCTCGAGCTCGTGCTCCACCCACTTCGATGCCTTAGGGGAGTGCGCCATCCAACCTATGTACCACGCGCCTCCAGCTCTCTGTTTTGTATATGGGGCTACCCCTCGCCACGTAGCGGCCCCTAAATCCTTGGCCCTTCACAACCTTCAAAAAAAAAAAAAAAAAAAACCCCACCTTGCATAATAAGAGCACTTCTTCCCCACCAACTTGCCACAAGGTGCCCAAAACTCCCGTGATCCGGGCGTAAAGCCCGCGTGAGAACCCTGGTTGCCACCTTCCTCCTCACAATTCCCCAAGTATTATGAGGCTTTCGAACCCGCTAACTCACTCAATCAAAACGAGGTAAAACCATTTAGCATCACACCGCCGCCACTTGGCTTCAACTTCAATTTGCAATAACTTGCCGTCTCGAACTCCGTTTGATGCACCGTCACTTCCTGCTAACTCCGTATCCCGCATAGAATGCATAGAACCCTTGACGAAGCTCCAAAATTATCAGATGGCACATCTCCTGAGACGGCAAACCCGGCACAAACCTGGCCCCCGGCAAAACTTCATCTAGCAATAACTTGGCATCCGTAACTCCAAATGACGATTTAAAAAGACCGACACACTTCACATGATGAGCACTTCGGGCCCGTGCACTCACATCAACTTTGACCACCTCTCCCCCATCGGCCACATCCGTCTCACATCTGCAATGCACTCCCGCTTTGAACTGCCATATCTTTTGCCCTGTAGCTCTGTTTGACGAGCCGTCTGGACTTGTTCCTTCAGCACTTCAAGCTCTATATTCCCAAGCGAAAAATTGGCGCATCGGACATCCTTCACCTGCCACCCTGTCAAGCCCTATCTGGAGCCCTTTTGGCCTAAAAAACCACATAAAGCATACATCTCCGTTGTCACTTGCCTGCACAAGCTCTTCCCATTATGCTCTAGCCCTCTGACATGCATCTATAAGCATACACATCACTGTCTATGTCCTCTGTTAGGATCGACACACTTTGGTTGTACCAACGTCCCAGTCGAATAGTGTACTGAAAGAAAGGGACACCTCGATGGTCGGCTGAGGAGAAAGGGTCCCTCCAAAACCACTCTACAGGATCCCACTGCATTCGTGCCAGTGGACAGCTCTCCCAAGCCCACAGCCTCCAATGGCCAGTCTCAAGAGTTGTTGGGTCAAGATCTATGACACACGTCCTCCCACAGATGCCCACCACTCGGATCCTCTAAAAACAGCACTCTGCCACCTATGGGGCCTCTATTGAGACTCGGTGTAAACGACCCTCACCCTATAGCTCGAAAAACAGGGAGGGTACAGTCTCTAAGCAAGCCCGAACTGCCATGAGAACCTCCAGTCGCATAAAGGCCCCCATCTATCTGGGCGCTGCTAACTCGAGAGGTGTGAGCCACTCAACTGGTACTCCTCTGTGATGTCCTGACACATGCTCTGCACCCCTCTCATGCCTTGTAGCTAGATGCTCTACAGCTCCTCTGACAAGCCTAAGAGTTGTAGCCAGTGACCTAAATTGCGTGCTGTACTTGCACAATGCTGTTACAATGATCCTAGATGATGAATGCTGATGGATACTTGACGGGGATGCTAGGGGGTACTGCGGTAGATACTTGGTACTTGAGAGGCTAAGTGCTGAATTCTGAAAAAGCTGATGCATGCAAGCTGAAATCTGCAACTTGATGCGATAAGGCTGAAAACTGATGCTGAAAAGCTGGTGCTTGTAGTTTGAAACGCTGACGATGCTGAGGTTTAAAACGCTGAAGTGCTGCTGGTCCTTATGCTTGAATAATCTGGTTGACAGGGCTGAAAACGCTGGACTGGTGCTTGAAAACGGTGAGGGGGCTGATGGTGTTGCGGGTGCTAGGTCTTGTGCTGCTGGTTCTTTTGCTTCTTGCTTGAAGTGTGACCCCCCAGGTTCACCTAAATAGTCAATCAAAGTTGGGTTGTAGCCCATCTTTGCAATCATAGCTGAGTCTCCACGACCTTGCAAAGATGGGCTACAAAGTCACTTATTAATATTAATGACTCAAGGGACTATTCACATGCTCATATGTTGGAATGACTGTACTATGCAAGAAAGGGTATGCAACTACGACTATGACCTGCCTGAACATGCACGTCTTGGTAGAGACTCACAAGTGCCAAGCTAGGTCCTACGCTAAACTAAGACTGATGCTAGACTGTAGCAGAAGCTTGTACACATGGCGCAAGTGCAGTGCACACGTGGTACGCATACTCGTACACCTCCATCGATATAAGCCTCTCCAATGCACTTCCTCTTATGCCATGCATCCGCAATAGGGCTTATATCGGGTAGCTCATTCAAAGATAGGACTCTCACAGACTCCCTAGCAGGCTCCTTCTTCATAGGGTTGACCACATACTTCCATTGCCTCTTTAACTTGGGACACATCTCCATGAGTGTTTAAAGGTAACATCAACCTTTCTGCTCACCAAATTATCCCTTAAACTATAATTCGGTTGCCCTTCTCCCAAAGGAAAATCGGATGCATTGTAATGTTGTGTAAGGTGCAACGGAATGAAGGTTGTATTTTCTCAAGATTAGTGATCTTTATTGCTCAAGGTTCCTTTTAGTTCTGAGGGAAAGAGAGAGCTTTCCGTCTTATGGAGAGTGCTATGATCACGAACAAAGTGAGTGGATATTGTGCGTGCAAGTGAATGAGACTGAGAGAAGGAGAGAGAAGAGATACGACACCCGAGAGGTTGTAAAACCCTCCTCCGAAGGCCCCACTCTCGTCGGCGAGAGTGGTCTACTTTGATTGCACAAAGGTGTACAATGCGTATGCAATGGACTGATGCAATGGGACTATGCCGATAACGACGACGACTTGATGGCTGAAATCTGAGATCTTCTAATCGCTGAATTTTGGGATTGTTTTGGTGGCTGAAAATGACTGTTTTGGCTGCGTTTTTATGGCTGAAAATGGGGGAACATCTGCAACCATCTTGGGGCTGATTGTGTCATAGGGTGAAAACACTGTGGTTCTGATGCGGTAAGGGGCTGAAACTGAAAACGCTGATGAGTCCTGCTGCTAGCCAAAAACGCTAGGCTGATCTGAATCTGCAACTCAAAAACGCTGATGGGCTGATGTGCAAAAACGCTAGCAATGCTGAGGAACCTGCTGGCGATCACAGGGATCTGCAAACACTAGGGTGTTGTTGTTGATGGCGCTAGCCTGCTGTGGAAGGGAGCGCCAATGATGGGGTGAGGATGC
Source organism: Adiantum capillus-veneris (assembly GCF_014529385.1). Classification (NCBI taxonomy): domain Eukaryota; kingdom Viridiplantae; phylum Streptophyta; class Polypodiopsida; order Polypodiales; family Pteridaceae; genus Adiantum; species Adiantum capillus-veneris. Next base: position 64,504,957 of record NC_140942.1, on the reverse strand, counting down.
AAAAACGCTAGAGGGTCATGAGGGGGGGTACTGCTGAGAAGTTGCCTGTTGAGCGGGAAGCTCCTGCTGCCTCTTCTGCCAGAAAGTGCTAGCTTGGGTTTTCTTATATATTAACTTAGCAAAATTGCCCTACCTACTTTTGTTGGAAAGTCACTTAAAAATAATAAGTGAAAAATACCAAAAATAGGGAAAATAGACTAAATGCACTGGAAAATTCCCTTGACTGAATCTGATGGATTTTGAAGGGAATACTGATGATCATGCCGTGTGCAACCGGAGGATATGCATCTATGCTAAGTGACTGGGCATGCACGGTCTACGAATAGACTCACAAAAGTGCCAGATCACTGCTAAATCTAGACTGACTGGACTGACTGAACCCTGTTGTGGTGTAGCTTGTCCACGGACACATAGGGTTGGGATGTGTCACGTGACATCCCCTCCTTTTCAAAGTGAGGTACTCGTACCGAACTGTATGGCGTCGAGGAAGATCGCCAACAGCATCCGGAATCCTGGAAGGGACTCTTCGCCGGCCCACTCTGATGTGTGGGTCGGGCAGTACTTGAACTTCATAAAGGTCTGCAAGGCTTGCTTCTTTGGGCCGCGCCGAAAGCGACTCAAAGTCTTCTGTGGCTCCTTTGATGCTTCAACTTCGTCGAGTATCCTGCTTCTTTCGTCTTCAAGAATCTCCATGGCTGAAAATTCCTGAAACCGTCTCCAACACAAAACCATGAACATACCCATTCCATGTAAAGTGAAGGAAAAAAATCTTGTCTTCTCTAAAGACTGTGTATGCAATGTAGATGAACATAGAGACAAAGTGACAACCCGTTCATCAAACACATGCAAACAATGCGCTCGAATCTTTTCTGTTTGATCGAAATCAATCAACTATGGCAAATCACAATGAAAATGCCCATGTTTGGTGCTCATACTATCATGTGCTCGTTCGGAAACTGTGTCATGCCAAGGAAGAGACATGGAATGTGACTTCCTGACATACAAACTTTTCAGCTTTTTACGAAAAATCCGCATACATTCGTGCTCATCCATGATAGAAACGTGCTCAACATACAATATGTCATGCCTAGGAAAAGGGATCACATAACGATACTAACTAAAATACAGGAAACCGTCACGAATGAAACACTCGAACAATGCGTGCGTATCAATCATGCGAACACATAATACTTCCTGTGAGGGCTCTTTGGACCAAGGCTCCAGAGCCAAGATCGGTTCGTCCTGAATGATCAAATCGTCCTATGGGGGTTCTTTGGACCTCGACTCAAAAGTCAAGATCGGATCTTCGTGATTGATCGAATCTACAACGAGGTTAGCTTTGCTAGAAAAAGCATCCACTAACACATCATCCTTGTGAACAATCACATCATCTTCATGCAACGCATCATGCTTGTCTTTATCATCCAAATCATCATGCTTGTCTTTGTTATCCAAATCATCATGCAAATCATTATCCTTCAAATCATCATGCTTCTCATAATCATGCAAATTTTGTGTGTCATGCTGTGGAGACAAAGAGACTGAGAGAGTCTCTTCCTCCTGAATCCTTCCAATCTTGTCCTGCATATTAGCAATGAGAGATGGAGAATGAACAATGTCCACTCCATGAAAGACAGTAGGAGAATCACTTTTGGCATTGAGAGTTAAAGTGTTAGCCTCCCAATCAATGAGAGGGTTCAGTTCACGAAACCATTTCATGCCTAAAATCATATCACATCCTAAGAGAGGAGAAACAACAAATCTTCTAGTGAAGACAGTCTGTTGAATTGCAAACAACACATCAAGGCACTCCTTCGTGATGAGAGCGTCCATACGAGGACGAAAGCCAGAGACCTCGATAGGAGATCTCTTACTAACTTCGAGGCGGGCTCTCTCAACAAGAGAGGGACTGATCACATCATGCATACTACCTGGGTCAAACAATATGACAAAACGGTGCCCCGACGTACGACCATAACATTTAATGAGAGAATCATCAATGGGAGGGTCCTGAGAAACTTTGGGCACACCCGTGTTATCATTCATTGCATTGACAGATGTAGTGGGTGCTGTGGGTTCTTTAGATTCATTCGATTCAAGCTTAGGACGTGTTCTTTTTATGTGACCCTTAATGTGACAATGAAAACAACGACCTTCCTTAGAATAAGTGCTTTGTTCTTCCGAAGTGATGTATCCTCCTACAATTCCTTGTGCTACCTTTTCATCTAGAGTAAGCTTAGGTTTAGCAGTTGTGTTAACCTTACCCTTAGATTCATTGGAAGAATTCTTTGATGAGAGACTGTTGGAAGATTGGTTAGAAGAGTTATCATTCTTACCATTCTTACCGTTCTTACCGTTCTGCGGGTTCTGAGAAGTCTGCGAGGTACTTGTGGAAGTCTTGTTCTCCTTAGGCTTTCCCTTGTTGTGCTTCATCTCCTATGCGAGAGCAATCGCTACCGCCTTGTTGAGATCGATTGGATCGAATACCTCGACATCCTACTTGATATACTCGTCCAATCTAAAGAGAAAAGCCCTTTGTGCTCATCATCCGACATGCGTAATTGGGTACCTAGCTGCAAAACACGATTAGAAAAAGACATAACCGGCATACCATTTTGCTTGAGAGCGCACCAATCATCCTTCAATCGTGCGAGGTACTGAGGTGGCATAAACCGCGCCTTGAGCTTGTCTTGGAAATCAGCCCAACTAAAAGAGAGAGGCGTGAAATCGTCGGCTACCTCTAGGTGCGCAGCTAGCTGTGCCTCTTGCCATGCGTGGTACCAATTGATGGCATCACCGGCAAGGTACATAGCTGCTGTCAAAACTTTGTTGTTTCCTGTCTTCTTAGTTGTCGCAAAATAAGCATTAAATTGACCAAGAATGAATAACTGTAGCATCCATCTTACCGTCATACTTACTGAAAGTCAACTTTTCTGTAACTGGATGGTTGGAATCCGCGTCGTGGCTTGCGCCACTTGACGAACTCCCACGATCTTTGGGTGGTTCGGTCTTCGAGGCTAGCAATTGGGAAATAAATTCTTGATTGCGAATCTCCCTTTGAGCTTCTCACTCGGCGTCCCTTTCTGCTTTGCGTTCATCGCGCTCGCGTTCGAGAGCAAGTCGATTTTCTTCTTGTTGTGCGGCAAATCTTGCGTTTCTTTCGTCGCGCTCGCGGTCCTTGGCTGCTTGGTCTGCGGCCATTCTTGCAATTCTGTCGTCGCGCTCACAGTCCTGAGCAAGGCACTCGCGTTCTAAAGCAAGGCGCTTGTCTTCCTGTCTATCCATCATGGCCATCATCTGCTTGACCATTGCCTCCATAGGGGTCTGGTGCACTTGGTGGCGTAGATGGCGAAGGGGGAGGGTTGAAGAAATCATCTCCGGGTGGAGACGAGTCTTTATCGCCTCTCTCATGCTCATCACCTATATGCGAAGTATCCATTCCGCTTCGGGTGACGACCATGCACTATGATCTTGGGGTCTTAAGCTCGCGAGGAACTTGGTTCTTGAGGTTCTTGAGGTCCTTGATTCGTGAGAATCTTGGGTTCTGGAGGTTCTTGAGTCTTGAGGGTCTTGGGTTCTTGGGGTTCTTGAGGTTTTCTTTCGCTTGCAAATCGCGTTGGAGAAGGATCTTCTCTTCACCCGAGTTCTACTCCTTTCTGCGGGCGCACCCCTTAGCGGCCTTGCGCTCACACCAAGGTTGCTTTTTCCCACCTCACGTCAATTGACCGGCCCCTAAGTGCACGGTCCGCTCTCAATGAGTGAAAAGAAACACAGCCCTTCTTTCTTGGAATTCCTGTCACTCTTCAACAAAACACGATTAGGAATCGCCACGCCCAAGTAAACTTGGGTTTGTGCGATTGCAACAAGCAAAAAAATTCTTGTGGTTCTTTCCTTGAGTAATGCAGAACACTTCCAAAGCTCTGATACCAATGAGAGAGCTTTCCGTCTTATGGAGAGTGCTATGATCACGAACAAAGTGAGTGGATATTGTGCGTGCAAGTGAATGAGACTGAGAGAAGGAGAGAGAAGAGATACGACACCCAAGAGGTTGTAAAACCCTCCTCCGAAGGCCCCACTCTCGTCAGCGAGAGTGGTCTACTTTGGTTGCACAAAGGTGTACAATGCGTATGCAATGGATTGATGCAATGGGACTATGCCGATGACGACGATGGTGATGACGACGACGACTTGAGGGCTGAAATGTGAGATCTTCTAATCGCTGAATTTCGGGACTGTTTTGGTGGCTGAAAATGACTGTTTTGGCTGCGTTTTTATGGCTGAAAATGGGGGAACATCTGCAACCATCTTGGGGCTGATCTGCTACTGTGTCATAGGCTGAAAACACTGTGGTTCTGATGCGGTAAGGGGCTGAAACTGAAAACGCTGATGAGTCCTGCTGCTAGCCAAAAACGCTAGGCTGATCTGAATCTGCAACTCAAAAACGCTGATGGGCTGATGTGCAAAAACGCTAGCAATGCTGAGGAATCTGTTGGCGATCACAGGGATCTGCAAACGCTAGGGTGCTGCTGTTGATGGCGATGGCCTGCTGTGGAAGGGAGCGCCAATGATGGGGTGAGATGCAAAAACGCTAGAGGGTCATGAGGGGGGGTACTGCTGAGAAGCTGCCTGTTCAGCGGGAAGCTCCTGCTGCCTCTTCTGCCAGAAAGTGCTAACTTGGGTTTTCTTATATATTAACTTAGCAAAATTGCCCTACCTACTTTTGTTGGAAAGTCACTTAAAAATAATAAGTGAAAAATACCAAAAATAGGGAAAATAGGCTAAATGCACTGGAAAATTCCCTTGACTGAATCTGATGGATTCTGAAGGGAATGCTGATGATCATGCTGTGTGCAACCGGAGGATATGCATCTATGCTAAGTGACTGGGCATGCACGGTCTACGAATAGACTCACAAAAGTGCCAGATCACTGCTAAATCTAGACTGACTGGACTGACTGAACCTTGCTGTGGTGTAGCTTGTCCACGGAGACATAGGGTTGGGATGTGTCACGTGACATGTTGCTTGGGTTTTCTCTTCTTCTTCTCTTTACCTGTACCTGTTTCAACTAGTTTCCCTCTTTTATGGCTAGGACTTGCATCACTCATGTCATGATCTCTAGTAACCCTTACCTGCAGGCATGACCATAGCTCCTGAATTATCCTCGTTCACAATCAAAAGAATCGACGAAGGAGTATTAGAAGCAGAAGAGTTTTGTGAAGCTCCCTTGATTGCCTCTATTGAAAATGAAGTTGGCTTAGGGTTAGCCTCCGTCGTAGGTGATCGTTCCTCTTGTAAGAACAAGAAGAAAGCTGAGCTCTGATACACTGTAATCACCGCTAGTCGGATAAATTCCTCGAACAAGAAAATTGTAATCGAAAGAACTGAATGGATCAATGCAAGTCCCTCCAAAGAGTATTGGCCCTCAAGTCAAGGGCCCCTAGCGGTATTTCTTTCTTGATAAGAAATCAAGTTCACAACTAATGTGCGACCACGCACTCATAATATGAATCTTATAATGGCCTCTATCCTTTTATTTATGGGCACGTGGCCTTACAAAAAGAAACTTTTTTATGGGCACTTGACCTAAATGCCATCCTCAAGTAAACTGCTTTCAATTGCCCCAAAAAGCATAAAAGTTATCTGCTTTCAAGTACTTGTGCCCAAAGCTTTCACAGCGCAACACTGTCACTTCAACTACTGCCCGTACGACCCCAGCGCAACATTGTCACTACTTCAGCTGCTGTCCCTACAGCCCCGCGTTTTGCAGTGGAATTTGCAGCCGCCTCCACTCAAAGCTTGGTCCCTTGCACCACTTGCTCCATCTACTGCCATACCGGATGCCCCATATGTTGTGTGCCACTGGCCAGGTGCCATGTGTACAAGCTCGTCGCTCACTTCCTCTTTATGTGGCCGTCGCCGCCAATGTGCTGAGGCAGTGCCTCGTATGTTATGGCGGTTGTTCTCATGCTCAAGATTCTTTTTATTAGGTCACACAAAGGCTGCAATATCGTTTCCCTCTCTGTTGTTTTGAAAGACTCTTCTGGATTTTTGGTCAATTGAATCCACCATTATTAGAGTACACTACGAGTACCTTCTTGCCTGAGGTGCACTTTTGAGCCCTTTGGAGTGTTTCTCATACATGTAATCACCTTCAACAAGCTTTTGGTCATGGCAACACTTATTCAGCTTTACCCTACCCATACTACCGTACTCAGCTCTTTCAATCTCTCCATGATTGTTTTCATTTGGGAGACATTTCACATCAGCAGTTCGAGGTTTCTATAATTGTTTCTAGTTTTTTGGTATGGCTTGTGTTGTACATTATTATAATTGATGGAGCTTTAGTATCACCAAAAAAGATGTGCGTGTGTGTGCGAGAAATTCTTTTATGACTGTTTCCAGCCTTCTTGCATGGCTCGACCCATTTTGGGTTATGTCTAGTACGCCTTGTAAATTTGTAATTAAAGTAATCTAGTTTTGCCAAAAAGAAAAGAGTGTGTGCGTATGACACACACCTCCAATACTTGCAATGGGTCAAGTGAGGTCCCATGTGACTGTAAAAGATGAACTGCAGCATTGTACATGGGCTCCCTCCCATCACCTGGCTTCAAATACATGTCGAGTAGCCTGTCAAAGACAAATATAAAAAATGAAAAGCAAGTTATCAGTGAATTAAGAGATTCAACAATCAATTATAGAGTAGTAACCTCATGTATGCATCCGGCCTGCCAAGCTCTGCACAGTAACGCTCAGCTGCCTCAATATCCCCCAGTTTCCTGACATTTAAAAGAAGCAGAAGTCAAAACACTGCCTTGCATATACTTCAATACTAAGCTCAGGAAACAAATTTACAAGGCCAATATCTGGAAAACACGGGTCTCCTCTCCAAGCTTCCGGTACAAGATTGCCTGGCATCCGTGCATCAAAGTTGTCAAGCCACCAGGCTATATTGAAAGGCAAAACTTGAAGCTGCTGAAAAGATTACAAACCTGCTCCCTCCAAAAATCAGAATCCAGTATCAATGCAAGAACCGTACTTGGATCATATTTCTCAGAGGATTCCAAAAATACTTGAAGCCTTTCCCTACTGCCACCTGGAATGTTCAATGATAGTCTCTTCATAAAATGGGACACAGCATTTCTATGTTTACTTTGCATTGTTATTCTCACTTGAACTTTCTCTAGTAGGCACTCTCTCATCAAAATTGCTAGCATTGACCACGGCATTTTCTGAGCTTTCCATCGCAGACGTTGCAAGGGAAACAGCCAACATGGTGTGATAGCGAGAATCCTCCTCTGCTTTTTCTTGGACCAACCACTCCAGATACCTGCACATGCAGTCCGCAATGTAATATTGCCACTTGCCAAATAAAACATAAACCTCATTATGTCGCTAAGATCTACAAATCCCCTCACCTCTGTCGCACATACACCTGACTCGGATCCAACTCAGAGAGCACAACATCTGTCCATCAGAAAACGATAATATTTTAAATCCCCGTCTCTATCACTGCTTGAATGTTTTAAATCGTAACAGCAAAAACAGCATCACACAAACAACGGACAGGATTTGAACAGTGAGGAGGACGAGAGGTGTTTGATAGGAATGCATAGACTCTCATTTATCACCATGTCACAGAGTGACTCAAGAGGCTCAAGATGCCCCTTTTGCACAGGAACACCTCTTCAATACGTCTCTTGTAGTGAAAGATCTTGGGATAATAGCCCAAGGGCCTCTGCACCAGGATTCAGTTGAAAATCCTTGATTGGAAGAGTCCCCCCCCTCCCCCCCCACCACAAAGAAAGGGCACTTACAAATATTGAAGAGGTAAAATTGGTACAAGAGATTACTCGCTTCGAAAGATGGAAATGATGATGCACGTTGACTCAACTAGATACAATGACCAGAACATGGCATGTATCTTGATGTTTAAGCTCGATACTTAGAGCAAGACAAGTGTGACGAACACTACACTCTAACATGTAATTGCTACTTCTCAGTCAAGCTGCAGCCAGCAACCTTCATTACTATTTTGAATCAGTCCAGCTTGATTAAAAGAACAGAATTTCCTGAATGATTGCTCAAAGGTACCGAAAACAAACAAATTATTCTTAAAGCTCCTTGAATTCGTGAATCTCACCAGGAGGAATTGATCTTTCACGCTTTGATGAGCTTAAAATCTGAATTCCAAGATCCTGGCTTACGTTTAAAATCTGACACAAAAAAGAAACGTGTTTGTTATATAGTAGTTTGAAAAATTACATCCTTTGTAATCACATCCTTGGACGTGTACAATAAATGAAGTGAAACTAACCCATTTAAGATGTTTCAGCACCAAGACTCCATCCTGTGACGCCTCCAATAAGCGTGACGCCTCTCTTGCAGCAGCTAGTTGTAGACCTGGATTTTCCGTCTCATTAAAATTCTTGATCTCCTGCATCCTTCGTGCAGGGACCGAAATGCGAGTATTGCTGCTGTCAGCCAAAGTTTGCCACACCTGAAGGGCCTTTTCTACCATCCCCTTTGATTCATAGAGAAATCCAAGAGTGCGGAGCCTCCCACTCTGATGTAACATATCTTCCAGCTCCTCCTGCACAACCCATCCAAGGTGGGATGATCATTCAGACCTCATACAGTAGGTGTCATGTAAACTATTGAAAAGTTCAATGTTCTTCAAAGGAACAAGAAATAAATACCACATGACAGCTGTTCTCAGAAGCCGCAAAAGATTCCATTTCATCTGTGGCGCCTAATTTCAAAAACAAATGCATCAGTAGAGTGTCCACTCCTTCCTGTAATGATGGTGTCATTGGTTTGGCCCGTGCAACTCTAAGGTAGCTGAAATAAGATATAATTTGTCAAATAAAGCATCAACCAATTTCCTTAGGATCTATTTCAGCCATTTACTCTGATTTAGCCCATAATAGGCTTTATGCAAAACAGGAAAGGACCAGAACCTGCAATATCATAAGAAATACTAACCGTATCACTTGTGCCATTGCCTCCGTACTATACTCCTGTATGATGGCGCTTTTGCTTCTGGATGATGTTGGCATAAGACCATCTTGAGCATTGGGTAAATCCCTTTGGTCACTGACGGACTGCAGGACAAGACCCCTCTGTACAGCTCGTAGCTTGGTCTGTACAACATTTTGTACAGCATGTGGAGGAGGATGCAAACCCCAATATCGGATTCTAGGAACCTGAACAAAAGGATATTTGAACTTTCAGACAAAACTCAACGTGAAAAGTGGACACTTTGCAACATGTTGAAGCACTCTTAACACCTTCCTCTTCTCAGGATGAATCCCACTGAGAACTGTATTTACTTAACTTCCCCTATTGTGGTTAAGAATTACAATTGCCAAGAAACTCGTTTCTTCTATCAAAGAAACTTACGATACATTTCAAACGTTTAGAAACTTCTCTTGAACATCTCAAAGACTGCTTTCTACTGCTTGACACTCAAAGATTTTTGAGTCTCCATTGTGGCATTTCATAAACTAGTTGAAACCATCTCGAGAGTTTTGAAACTCGTTCCATACAAAACGTTTTGAAACTTCAGGGCTATTACGTTAAGAAGGCATTGATGAAACACAAAAACTACAATGCTATCAATCTTACAGGGTCACAGCTAGCATTCATCGGGTATGCATTGCAAGAGAGTTCAGTGGCTGAAAGCTTTCTCATAACACACATATACAAATGGATGTTCATTGTTTACTTCTTGGTAAGCTGCCTAGGTGATGCCACCCAACCAAGCAGTACCAGGAGTAGAGAGAGAATCCATAAAATATCTCCAATATGCTAGCCTGGGGCCTTGAACAAGTAATGTACAACAAAGAGTTGAATTTAATCATCAGAATAAAAAATTAGTAAAGCCTATAGCCTAGTTAGTGGGCAGTGAGCTAAACCTTCATTCTTCTAAACATACATCTCTACACAAAAGACTTTTATCAGTATGACGACGCTGTCAACCTCAGGCATTCATTAGGTGGTCATGTGCTCATTACAATCATCAATGCAGGTAATACACAAATAGGATAATGAGAGTACATAGACCTCACCTAGACATCGACATATACAAGAGATTTATAACATGCACACATCGGAGAAGTGAGTAAGCGTAATTGTACTGGAAAAACCATGCATGCTGATAGGTGGGTGGGTGTGAAAGGAAGGGCTTCACATTCTCTTCTGGCTTGTGTCGGCACTAGAAAACTATTTGAGGCGTGAGTGATCCAGCAGTTCGGACACATAACAGTCTTTTGAACTACACGTGCACAGTCGATTTTGCATTTTGGGTGGCACGCTTTGGCCTCTTTTTTTAAGTTAAGAGTGCAATACGAAGATAGTACTTCTTTAAAGTAAACTCCAGGAAGCAAATTTGGGTGCGTATACATTGTGGGGTTACTCAGCAGAAGTGCAACAGACATATTGGGGTGGCACGCTTTGGCCTCTTTTCTTAAGTTAAGAGTGCAATACGAAGATAGTACTTCTTTAAAGTAAACTCCAGGAAGCAAATTTGGGTGCGTATACATTGTGGGGTTACTCAGCAGAAGTGCAACAGACATATTGGGGTGTATATATGCATTATTATTATGGTGACTATTTGAGATAGTCTACACGAGTTAGGTGCCGCTGCAAAAAATACAGGCAGTATAAACACACAGTAAGTTGATTGACAATGTTAACCAGATTACAGCTAAGTTTCTTCCAAATATGAACGCAGGCAAGCTCAAGTTAAAGAATAAGCTCCATGCTTGGAAAAGAAGAGCAAGCCTATCGGTGAATATGCTCTTAAGATTAAGAGCATTGGTGAGTCCCTTGCATTCATGAGGTGGTAGCGGATGTCACGAGACAAGCACTGTATGCCAACGGAAAAGAATAGACTGAACAGACTTTTAGCACTTCAATAACAACTAAACTGAAAGGGATAGACGACACAGGGAGTGGCGAAGTTCCACCCCAGAGAGCACTGGCCCCAAACCTTGGCGCCCCTTTCGGTATTTCTTTATATTACTTGAACTCGGTACAATGCGGGTACTCACGCTCTGAACCTTCACCCAGAAGAGTGCTAGAGAATGACCCCTCTGCACATATTTAAAGACCCTTGGCCTTGAAAAGAAGTTACATGAAAAGCATTCAAAAGTTGGCGCTGAAAAACTGCCCAGCGTAAATCATGGAAATCCATACAGGCTGCCACGTCAGCAGGTCAACATGAAACACGGAATTCCGTACAAGCTGCCATGTCAACAGGTCAAGGCAAAGTGCAAGCATCCGTACATCTGCCACATCATCAAGTCTTTACGCGCACGTGTGTGTGTGCCGGCTTTACTTTAATGTCTTTAGGTCCCATAAGTTGGTGGGAACTCCTCTTTAAAAATAAGCCACTAGGCAAGACTTTGCAAGTTGGTAAAGCTTCTTCTGCTGCTTTTGCTTCTTCACTTAGGGTTTAGGCCTCTGAGCCGGGATTTGCAGGTTGGCTCCGTTCTTCAGGTGGCTTGACACGTCAGCAATTTGTGACATCCCCCCTTCTTGAAAGAAAGTAATCGTCCACGATTACAGTATATCTGCAAAACAACTCAACTTAGCTCAAAACATTTCGAGGGTCATTTCGAGGGACAATCAATTTTCTCATTCCAAATCGGAACTCTTGATTTCCTGAGTCGTTGGCTTCCCAGAAGAATCTCATCCAATAAGGAGTCCCATTCCAGATCGGAACTCTTGATATCCTGGGTCATTGACTTCCCAGAAGTATCTCATCCAAAAAGGAATATTCAGAGGTTGGCACATCACAATGCAACACAAATGCTCACATATGCATGTTACAAGACACAACGAACAGCACCGCTGAGCACTCCCCTGAGACAAACGGTCTGCGGTATGAAGCTACTCAACAACTACCTCCTCACTCCCCCCGTAGATAACCTTAAAAGGTCCGGGCCATGAGTTCAAAAGACTGGTATAACCAAACGCTCCCCAAACCGCAGTCTGCATCGCTTGGAGGTTCAAGCATACAACCAAATGCTGCCCACACATCCCGTCTGCGCTGTTCGGAGGTTTTCCAGCATACAACAAAATGCTCCCCTAACATCCCGTCTACGTCGTTCTGAGGTTCAGACAATACCAAAATAGCACTTCTCACTACTCCACCCGGGAGTAAATTACCAATCAATGAGACCAATATTTAAAACCAGAGTCAAACAGTTTAAATCACTACCAAGACAGGTTTAAAACAGATACCATCCATTTCAAACGAATTTCAAACAATGCTTCCTCAAACAGAGTTCAAAAGTATCTTACTACAAAACAACTCGAAAATTCATTCAACTATTTGTTTGGACAGTCGAACTTTGAGAACAACTAGCTTGTCCTTCTGCATCAGGGTAATGGTTTGGTTCCAAATGTGGAGAATCGCATCATTCTTGTTGTACCAAGCCATGCCCAAGAGAACATCGCAATTGCCCAACTTCATAATGTGGAAATCAGCTTTTCCATGATAATCTTGGATAGTCATTGAAGAGCACCAATGAACGGTACCACTTCCTGAGTTTGCCCTGTGACTAGCTTGGCTCCTACTTCTCCACCCTCTGCATCATAATCAAAGTGCATCTGCTTCAAGAAATTTGGATGGATGAAGGTCTATGTAGCTCCGAGGTCAGAGAAAATAAGGGCTTTCAAGCGGTTGACTTTGCGATATGCTCGACATAATTCATTTGTACTTTCAAGGCGTATGCCATAATAATCAAGGACTAGTCCAATGGCGGATCTAGATCTCTTGCTGGAGGTGGCCCTGAGGATCGTTCTTTTGTGGGAGCAGAAGGTTGCTCTAGAATCGTCAAGGCTCGCTCACGACATGTAGTGAATGTATGCCCTGTTTGAAAACATTTGAAGCATCGGCATTCTTGTAAAAGGGTTTCTCGTTGACGCTGTGTCAAACGAGGCCTTTGAGCTACGTTCCTTTGCATACAATGCTTGTTCTTCTTTACTTAATTGACCACCTACAATTCCTTGAGCAACTTTCTCATTAGGTGAGAGTTTAGGTTTATCAGATTTTCCTTTACCCTTATCCTTATCTTCGTCACCCTTAGATTGAGATGTAGATGGAGGATTAGATTGAGACAAAGAATTTGGACAGTTCTTTTTATCGTTACCATTCCCACTATAATTTGTGTCCTTGTCTTTAGAGTCATGAGAGAAAGAGTTACCATTATTGACGGCCGTCTTGAGCTTACCCTTATTGTACTTTATTTCTTGAAGTTGAGCCAAGCGTATCGCCTCTTTTAATGTCTTTGGATCGCCGGCTTCCATGTCAAACTTGATCAAAGTAGTCCAATCCAAAGAGAAAGACCTCCAACCTTTTCTCATCGGATTTCCTCAATTGTCCACCTAACTGGAACACACGGTTAGCGTACGACATCACAGGTTTACCTTGTTGAGACAAGCCCGAAAATCCTCCTTCAATCGCTTCAGGTACTATGGAGGCAAGAAGCCAGTCTTTCGGTCCTCCTCAAACTCCTCCCAACTAAGCTCGTGAGAGGAGACAAGGAGAGACTCGGCATGGGCCGCCTTGTGGGCGTCATCCCATAGTTACCAAGAACGGGGAAGGTGGAACGGCAACTTCCACAAAATGCCATTCCTTGTTACGGGTACTCACGTTTGAAACACGGAACACGGATTCGGAATGAGAACTTAGAATGGGAACGGGGAACGAAGACCCGAAAATGGCCATTCCCTGTTACTATGTGTCATCCTTCTTTTCCATCCATTCATCCTTCCAGGTGAGCATCACACGTGAGATGTACGGAAGCCAAGAGAACTTTGCTCTCATCAGACTTTTTAACAATCGCAAAATAAGATGTAAATTGATGCAACCAAGAATAGATGGCAAAAGCATCCATCTTATCGTCATACTTACTAACAATCGCAAAATAAGATGTAAATTGATGCAACCAAGAATAGATGGCAAAAGCATCCATCTTACCATCATACTTACTAGACGTAATCTTCTCCGGAACTCGCTCATTGATGGTTCATGTAACATTGGTTACCTCCGCGATGGTCTTGGCAAGCTTTTCATAATCTGGCTCTAAGGATGGGAAATCGAATTGAACCACAAGCGAGGTGATGATATCAAGCATGGCTGGCCTCCGCGTCCATCTCGCGCTCCCGCCGTCTACGAGCCTCAGCTTCAATTGCCACTCGATGTTCCTCTCCCTCCGCCCCTTCCACACGCTCTTGCCATCATGCCTCTTCTTGCCGCATCATGATCTCCATCATCATCTGCATCATGGAATCCATGGGATTTGGTGGCAATGATAGAGGCTAGGGGGAGGACTACTTGGAGAATCCAAAGAAGGAATTTGCTCGCCTTTTGAATTGGGGGAGGTCTCCATACTGTACAAGTCTTGACCATGCAGGGATTCTGCTCTTTTGCTCAAGGAAGGTCGCAGACTTATCTTCGGGACAGCTATCTACCCCCTCGTCGGCACAATCCGCATGCAACACCCAATATACAATTGGTTGCTATTTTCCGACGCTCAAGGCGCACAGTCCTACGCGCAATGGCAGGTCTATTGTTCCAAGAGTGGGAAGAGTGTCCCGAAACACTGCAAAACACAACCTCAAACACTAAACAAAAAAAAAACTTTTAAAGGATTAGCGGATTAGTACAAAATCTTCAAGCTCTGATACCAATGTCAGGTGCAGCGGAATTGAAATGGTAACAAGATCGAGACTTTACACTTCCACAAATCTTTACTTCTTTCCTTGCTTGAATGTGTGCTACTTAGCACGAATGATGGTTCCTTTGTGAGAGAGAGAGAGAGAGAGAGAGAGAGAGAGAGAGAGAAGAAAGCAGGGCTGAAAACGCAGATGATGATGGACAGCAATGGGAGCACTCAATGCGGTGAGGCAATGGCTCAAAAGAGGCTCATAGGGCTGCCGAAGGTCCGGGGTGCAACGGAGAGATCAGCATTAGCAAACGGGAGGCTTTCCGGCGAGGAAGATGGGCCGAAGCTGAAACGCTGGCTGCAAGGCTGATCCGAAGCGGGCTTGCGATGGAGATCCAAAACGCCAAGGGCTGAAATTGCAAAACGTTGGGGCTGATCTGCAAAACCATTGGCTGAGCTTCTGGCGCTAGCTAATCTGATGGAAAAACACTGGGTTGATGCTCCTTTTATATTGGATTTTTTGGTTCCAAGTCGGGAAATTGTGTCAGTTCGGGAAAATGCACAAATGTGCACACATTGGAGTCTTCAGGCCATAACTCACAGTTCTATGACCCATTTGACGAACAGACTAGGGACTGACACGTTCCTCTAACCTAAACCTACATGCACGTCATGTCAAATGCGCACCAAAATGTGACAACATATGCCAAAACGCGTGTACAAACCATTTATGCAAGAGGGTTCTAAAATAGAAAACCTAATCTAATGGACTCGTCCGGACATGCAGGTCCTACAAGCAGGCTCACAAAATTGCCGGTACTAATCCTCCTAGGATTCTAGACACACCTATCTAGGGATATGTACACAATTGGCTCTGGAAGTCGATGAAGCATGTCCAAGTGGCACACGAGCCATGTGCACGTGACACAAAGCCAGATTAATGTGAGGCGCATTTTTCTTGAGGTACCTTGAGATGCTAAGGATTATGCCTTCTTTAATAAAGCAAATAGAAATGCATTATCACATAGATGTGGATTAGGGTGTAGCATTCCAGACGAGCGACCTACCACCATGTTTATGTTCTCATTGGGGAGTGTTGTTGTCACTTGCAACAGTACGAGGCAATCAATCGTTGCTTTAGTGTCAAGCTACAGCCTTGACGAGGAGCTGCAAACACAATGTCCCAGATGGCATTTGCAATAAGAACATGTTGCATAACATATGCCCAAAGTGGGTAGTTGTCTCCATCCATGGTTGATGACTACACCTGATGCAAAAGTTGCCTATGTAGAGGAAAAACTACACAAGCCCAACCTGTCCTACATGGCACGACCCATAGAAGACTACAAGCTGCATGTTTTGAAGGCATTTCCCTGTTGAAAAACCTGTATAAAAGGTCAAAATTACCCGCGCAATTGCAAGTACTGGAAACGAATGTCGAAATAGTCCGAATCAAAATTCTGGCGATACCGAGCTTTACAAGCTCACCCGAAGGTCATCCCTACAAATACTCACCAAATATCACCTCTATCTTAGAAACTCAGCCAAGGGGGTGCTGGCGACAATACTCCTGATGCTAAAGCCTGCTCCAGAAGATGGAAGCAGGGAATAAACCTCCTAGCCAGGGAAAAAGTGCCCAGACGGTACTAAGTGTGTTCACAAACATCACTACCATACTATGGTAATAGCTAATTAATAATTAGACTCAAATTTGGGCATTCACATGAGATGCATAATTTTATAAGGGACTGTTGAAAGAACATGGTGGATGGCTCAAATTGGCAGCACTAAAGATCTTCATCAGCTTATAATTTTGGGGTGTAGATGGCTAGCAGTTGTAACAAACTTGGACACCCCAAGTTAAGATTCTACCGCGACACAGCAAAGATTCACTTCAAAACAGTTCACAATTTACACTCGAGTCGAAACGGCCCGGCGTAGTTCCGTGCCTAGAGATATTGGCCCCAAAGACTAGCACCCCTTTCGGTATTTCCTTTTGTATCAGAGTGGGTAGGTGCTCTCTCTCAGACTCTGCGTCCACATGCTCTGAGAAGTGAGGCTCTGCCCACTTATTTATTGATACAGGGGATGCCCAAAAGCAGAACCCCAAAAGCATTCAACTTAAAAGTCTTTAACTCAAAAGCTCATATCCAAAAGCTGCCAACGAATTTCAGCCAGCGCAAATAACGCAGATCCGTACAACCCGCTTTTTGCGCCGCAATTCGCGAAAATTCTGTACGGCAACCCTGCCACGTCAACCTGTCCAGGATTTTTCCGTACCAACCTGCCACGTGTCACTGTCCGGGTCTGTTGCCATATCACCCATTTGTGACATGCCCCCCTCTTGAAAGCATTGTAATCGCCCTCGATTACGCCTGCAAAACAGACAAAGGCCATAACCAGTCTTAGAAGACACTGACTGTTAGTACCGACGCATTAGGCACAACACATCTAGCACATGTACCAATCGATAGTCACATCACAGGACATCACATGACAAATCACATTCAAAATTATTCCAAATCTCAAACCATGATTAATCGGCAACGTATTTGATAATCGCATCTAGATCCGATCAAGACCTCACACATGCCCAATTAACTAATCCATATTGCAATCATGTCTATAGAAATTTATGAGACAGAAATGCTGCGGTCATTTCGTCTATCAATTCCTACACTCAAACAAGTCAAGTACAAATCAATCAGTATCATATTCATTTTCGAGAATTCCAGGTCATAAAGTCATACAGCACAATACTGTTGGCTCAGCAGTATCCCTGAAACCCAAAGGGACATAATGTGACTATATCAAAAATCGGGGCAATCTGTTGACAAAGGAACAGAGTGACTCTGAAACGAACACAAGGAGGGGATCTCTCGGCTACACGGACCGCCTACAGACACACGTCGGACGAACCACCCGACCATAGCCACCATCCAACAGCTCCCCCATGCTGGGGCCAACATCCGAGGACGTAGGCGTGCACCTGTAAGACGAGCGTCCCATACCACCCGGCCTCACCTTCTCGAGGTGACTTCGCACACTCCTAGCCTCACGGGCTAACCACTGGCACTCTGTCAATGGGGGTCGATAACTGCAAATGAGGCCTTGGCCTCCCTTTTATAATAATGGCCGGCCACACTGGCTTGCTTCACACTACGTTCGCCCGGACACTAGACGCCCATCTTGATGGCGTCTGGGCTAAATCCCCTCTCCCATGAGCGGGTTTGACCAAAAACTCATAGTGACCATAACGCGTATGTAAACATGTCTTAGGAATATCTTCTAGTTTGATCCGTATCTGGTAATAGCCTAATCGCAGGTCTATCTTCGTAAAATACAACGCTCCATGGAGCCGATCTATCAGATCGTCCATGCGCAGGAGCGGATACTTATTCTTAACAGTGAGCTTATTCAACCCCTTGTAATCCACGCAAAAGTGCATAGTGTTATCCTTCTTTCGAGAAAGTAACACTGGCGCTCCCCACGGGGATTTGCTTGGCCGAACAAAACCCCTGTTGAGATAATCTTTCAGTTGCCGCTGAATCTCGTCCTCCTCAGTTTTACTAAACCGATAGGGTTGCTTTGAGAAGGGCTGACTACCAGTCACCAACTCAATGCCATGATCTACTCCTCTCGAAGGCGGCAAGCCAAAAGATAGATCATCAGGAAAAACATCCTCGAAATCAGTCATGATTTCTCGGATAAGGTTGGATTCGTCGGAATCCCCAAGTTGAACAGAAGAACGTGAAACGTTCTTACGAAATTCAATGACAAAAGTACTAAGCACTAATGAATCAAACCAAGCAGATGGTACACAATGATAAAAGTCAACATCAGAAGACTTTGTATCTTTATACATTTCCAAAGCAGTAACAACTGGTATTGCAAAACCATTATTTGCAAAATTCTGATTACAAAGCGATATAGATACATGAGGCATGTCCTGCTTAACAAAAACAAGAGAGTGATGTACATAGTCTATATACAATGAGTCTTGTTTATCATAAAACCATGGAATTTCTAAAATAACATCTACTCTGTCTAAGCGCATGATGTGGAAATCCAGGTTCTCTTTGTAATCAGCTAGCTCGAGCGACAAGTCTGGAACCATCCGATTCCATACATCCGTGTCCTCGCCACGGGCCATCTTCACGCGATACTCATGGTCACTGTCCCACGTCCGCAAGCTCAGTTTCTGCACCAATTTTGCATCCACAAAATTGTGTGAGCTTCCATTATCAAGGAGTACAGTCACGTCGTGACCATTGATCTTCCCGAGGAAACGGAGAAGATCGTGCTTACCAAACACTTTGGTGCTAAAAGTAAAATTAGTGCATGAACTGTGCGTTAAATGATGGATTTCAAATTGAAATGAGCTTACCAAAAATTTGGATATTAACTGCTGGAAAGGCTACGAGTGGATGGATGGGTACAATATTACTTTCTTCTCTTATCTTGTAGAGCATCGTGGCCTTAGCCACAGCATCTTCGACATCCGTCAGAGGTTTACCTCTGAGTAATGCCCAACGGTACTCCTCGCTGAGGATATACATGTGGACAGCATGTTCGGAGTCCAAGCGAAGGGCTTCCTTGAAGGCGGTAGTATATTATATACCTTCATAAGTTCAGAATAGTCTGCACTCACGAATTATAAGAGGGAATAAAGCACTCATGAAACTATAAACGCAAGGGACACAAGAAAAGAAAAGAAAAACAAAAACAAACAAACAAACAAACTAAATCACTTTGTTTGCTACGAAACAAAACTAGATAAAACAAAACTTTGTTTGAAGGCGGTAGTATATTGGTCGAATGACATTGTTTTCATCGATAGGCTCTGAAGCCTAGCATATGCCTTCAACGGATCCCTTATGGTGAAGTAATCAAAGAACTTCGCACAGAAATCAACCCACGTCGCGGGTTTTTCTATCATGTTACACCACCAGATGAGTGCGGCACCCTTCAAGTACCGAGGAAGCATCTGCATCCTTTGTGCATCTGATTCTTCAAGGAAATCAACATAGGTTGTCCATTGGCGAAGCCAATTAACTGCAACCTATGTACACTCTCTCTCCTCAGCAGAGAATTGAGTGATTCATCCAACCTGTGGACGCGCATTATCGGCAATTGTCGATTGTCAAATCCGCTCACAAAAAACATCACAATCGTCGACTGAGATGTGTTTTTGAGAGCAAAATATGAGTATCAAAAGGCTATATAATTCTCTCGAGATGACAAATATTAATGTTGGTATTCCATGAGAATGGCACGCAAAAACAGAAAATAATTTCTTACCTCGAGTGTGTTCGTCTGATAAATCAAAACTGGAGGACTCCATTGCGAGAAACTCAGAGAAACATTGAAATTCAATTAAATTCGGATTTTTCGCGTCGCGAAAAGATAAACTTCGAGGAGCTCTACGCGTCGACGTGAGCTTCCAAAGGCGAGCAGGTGACGGCGGGAGCACGGGAGTGCGAACGGGTGAGAGAGAGGAGCAGTGGGAGAGGAGCAAAAGACCCAAGAGTGGAGTTTCTGCAAAAAAACTCTCTGTAAGTGAGTTTTAATAAAGTACACGTTTCAAACCTTACTTAAAAAAACCCCAAGTGACCAGGCCACTTAAAATAAATGGGCCGCTTATTAAACTTCCCAGCACATAGCGTTAAAATAACTCCAACGCAAAGCTGCCAGTGATAAAGGAAATCGAACGCAAGCAGCGAGTGGGCGGCAGATGACGCGTGGGAGGGGAGAGAAAAATCTTGGCGTGTGCCCGCTTGTGCAAACTACGCGAGAACAGCCACGCTGGCTTTCTCTCTCTCCTTGCGCTTTCTCTCTCCTCCTCTTCTGCAGTGCAAGAACTCTTTGCTACATACCAAGAACAGCCCCCTCTCTTCGCTCCACACTGGAGGCAACAGAGAAGGAGAGCCAAACTTCTTTTGTCTCTCTGTTTCACTCTCTCTCTCTCTCTCTCTCTCTCTCTCTCTCTCTACGCTTCGCACAGAGAACATTACAAAGAGAGTTTTACTGTATGCTGAATTTTAATCTAAAATCAGCAATTCAATAAGAAATTCACTAATTTTTGTCA
Organism: Adiantum capillus-veneris; assembly: GCF_014529385.1. NCBI lineage: Eukaryota > Viridiplantae > Streptophyta > Polypodiopsida > Polypodiales > Pteridaceae > Adiantum > Adiantum capillus-veneris. The sequence goes on along the minus strand of NC_140942.1, from coordinate 64,484,193 downwards.
AAAATCAGTAAATTTAATGAAAAACTTGCGCTTCCCAGCTTTTCCGCCCGCTAAATGCTGAAGTTTATCAAAAATCAACAAAACACACATTAAATTTCACCTGCACCCACACTTATGAGAAGAAAAACGATTAATCAAATAACCATTTCATCAAAAATTGCATGAAACAAGTATTATCTGACTCGAACCAGTCTATAGGTGTGCACGCAGTCCTTCGTGCAACCAAGCCGGCTATGATACCATGAAACGAACACAGGGAGGGGATCTCCCGGCTACACGGACCGCCTACAGACACGCGTCGAACGAACCGCCCGACCATAGCAACCATCCGGCAGATCCCCCGTGCTGGGCCAATGTCCGAGGACGTAGGCATGCACCTGTAAGACTGAGCGTCCCATACCTCCTCGAGGTGACCTCGCGCACTCCTAGCCTCGCGGGCTAACCACTGGCACTTTGCCAGTGGGTGTCGATAACTGCAAATGAGGCCTTGGCCTCCCTTTTATAATAATGGCCGGCCACACTGGCCAGGTTCACACTACGTCCGCTCAGACACTAGACGCCCATTCCGACGGCATCTGGGCTAGATCCCCTCTCCCGTGAGCGGGACATAACAGACTCCCCTCTTGTGCAAACCAACTGCACTAGATTCGCCCATGTTGAAGTCGGGGTTCTATCAGAGTAGACTATGCTAAACCAAATGCTTCAAGGTAAAGGTTCACAATCTGAGCATCTGCTAGGTCCTCCTCCTCCTCCATCCACTTTGCATCCAAAGCAGGATAGTTCTTGAATTTAACCAAGAACTGCCTTATCACTTTACCTTTAATCTTTCTATCTTTATGTGCCAGTATCTGATCTGGAACGAGTATCTCCTCGCTTTCCTCCACTTTGGGTTGCTCATTTAGCTCCCCATCATCGGGCACATCGCCTTTAAAAGGCTTCAAAAGACTCGCATGAAAAGCATTGTGAATTCTCCAAGTATCGGGCAGCTTCAGTCTAAAGGAGACATCATTTATCTTTTCTTTTAACTGGAAAGGTCCATAATATCTCATGCTAAGCTTTGGAAAAAGCCGCTCCTTTCCCTTTTTCTTTCTCAGGCGTGCCTTCTCAAAACATAAGAGCACCCAATCATCTTCCTTTAATTTCAAATCGCAACGGTGTCGATCTGCTACCTTCTTGTGTCTTTCCTTCTTGTGTCTTTCCTGAGATTTTGCTAAAGCCTCCAAGCTCCCAAACCTTGGCAAAAGCAGTCCAAGTCCCTCGTACTGGTCGGCTTCAAAAATCTTATCTTTCGTGCTTAGGAAGGATGGTCCAACCTTCGTAGCACCTTCAATAATCTCAAATGGCACCTTCTCGTCGAAGAGTGGATTGTGTCATTGTAGGCAAATTCCACCAAGGGCAAAAACTTTTCCCATTGAGTCTTCTGATAAGAAATGTAAGACTTCAATAAATCCAATACGACTAAAGATTGCCCATCTGTTTGCTGGTAGAAAGATGACGAGAACTGCAATCATGTGCCAATGTTCTCCCAAATAGCCTTCCAAAACAAACTCGTGAATCAGGGATCTCTATCAGAGACTATTGTCTCAGGCATGCCATGTAATCTAAATATCTGGGCAATTGTCACAAACTGCTGACGTGTCAAAGCCCTGAAGAATGGAGCCAACTTGCAGATGTCGGCCGAGGGGCCTAAACCCTAAGAAGAACAAGTAACAGAAGAAGAAGTCCTACCAACTTATGGGGACCCCGTTCGATGGGGCCCCAAGTGACATAAAAGATTAAAATAAAGAAGGACCCACAAAGAGCCAAAAATTGATGACGTGGTAGATTTTCGCAAATTCCGCTGACTGCTGACGTGGCAGAACTGTACGGATTTCCGCTTTTTATGCTCGTAGTGCTGACATGGCAGGAGTCTACGGATTTCTGTGATTTACGCTGGCAGCTTTTTTGCCATTGCTTTTGGACCAAAAGCTTTTGAGTTTTAAAGGCTTTTCACTGTAGCTGCTTTTTAGGCCAAGGGCCTTTAAATATGAGGCTAGGGCTCATTCTTTGGCATGCTTCCAGGAGAAGGTGCAAAGTCTGGAGTACCGGCTTGTACAGAGTTCAAGTAATATAAAGAAATACCGAAAGAGGTGCCAAAGTTTGGGGCCAATACTCTCTGGGGTGGAATTCCGCCACTCCGTGTCGCGTGTCGTCTCTCTCTTTCAGTTGTTATTGAAGTGCTAAAAGTCTGTTCAGTCTGTTCTTTTCTATTGGCACGTGGCGCCCGGTCTTGTGACAGCAATGAACAGTCTCGCTAAATGATCTGGCTTGATTGTTTTCTTCACTGGGATGAAATGAGCTTGCTTGGTAAATCTGTCAATAACAGTCCAAATACCATCGTGCCCACTCTGTGTCTTTGGGAGTCAAAAATGAAATCCATAGCAATACTTTCCGAGGGGCGGGTGGGAATGGGTAAAGGCTATAACAAACCCTGTTCTTTATGCCTGTCAAACTTGATCTTCTCGCATACCAAGAACTGCGTACAAAATCATCCACATCCTTCTTGAGTCTCGGCCAAAAGAAGTATCGCTCCACACCTTTCAAGGTGGTATCATTGCCGCTGTGACCCGTAAATGGTGGACAGTGGCATTCAAGTAGAGCCTTTTCCCTCAACGGCTGTATAACACACAACATCGTTTTCTTCATCAAGTAGCCATCCTGAATGGAATATCCTGCTACTACCTCCCCATTCTGTATTCAACTGAATACATCTGCAAATCCTAGATCTGTGGCGTACTGATCGACCATGTCCTCGAAGCTCTATGATAAATCGCGGAAATAGCAGAGACCAACGACTTCCGGGACAAAGCATCTGCCACCAAGTTCTTCTGTCCTTGTACATGGACAATCTGGCAGTGAAATTGTGACAAGTTGTTAGCCCACCGCATCTGCTTTTCCGATAGTTGCTTATGTGACAAGAAGTAGCGTAAACTCTGATGATCAATGAAGATCGTAAAATCCGTCCCGAGTACGTAATGTCGCCACTGGTAAGAGCATGGATAACCGCCAAAAGCTCTTTCTCGAAAATCTGTGTTGTCAATTCCGGCCTTGAAAACAATCGGCTCTCAATAGGCAATGACATGGCCTTCTTGCATTAAGACCGCACCCAGATCACAAGCATCACAATATAATTCGAATGACTTTTGCAAATCCGGCAAAGTCAAAACTGGTCCTATAGTCAATTTCGATTTCAAAGTCTGAAAGGCAGTCACCTTTGTGGGTCCCCACCAGAAAGGGACTCCTTTCTGTGTCAAGATATCCAAAGGGGAAGCAACCTCTGCAAACTTTCTAACGAACCGCCGGTAGTAAGAGCATAAGCCCAAGAAGCTTCTAACTTCATGGACATTCTTCAAATCGGGCCAATCATGTATAGTCTCAATCTTGGTCGGGTCCATTTATACTCCTGCTGCTGCTGAGACGTGTGTCCCAAAAAGTGTATCTCCGGTAAGAAAAATTCACTCTTCTTAGCATTGATCACCAACTTGTGATCTCGCAATGCATGAAAGACATGTAGCAGTTGTCATCTATGTTCTGCCTCATCCTTGGAGAAAACTATAATGTCATCAAAGAAAGTGTCAACAAAAGATCTGTACTCTCTGAAAATTCATCAAAGAAAGTGCCAACAATAGATCTGTACTCTCTGAAAATCTTGTCCATCATTCGGTTAAAAGTCGTTGGAGCATTGGTAAGGCCAAAAGGCATCACCAAAAATTCATATAAACCGAAGCTCGTCCAAAAAGCTGTCTTATAGACATCTCCCGGCGCGATTCAGATCTGATGATATCCGCTCTTCAATTCGATCCTGTTGAAACAAGCCTTGTATAGTCGGTCAAGAATATCATCGATCCTCGGAATCTGAAATTTGTTCTTGATGGTGATTCTATTGAGAGCTCTATAATCAATGCACATTCTCCAAGATCCGTCTTTCTTTAAAACAAACAACACCGGAGAGCAGTAAGGTGAAGTACTCGCCTTAAAACCCTTTTCCAAGAGGTCTTTCACTTGGTTCATAATCTCTTCATTCTAGGCTCGCTTCACGCGGTAAGGTGGCCGGTTCGGTGGTGTGCTTCCAAGTATCAGATCAATAGTATGATCCTCAAGACGAGCTGGTGGCAACTCGCCTGGACGGCTCTCTAAAAAGCAATCGCCATGAGTGTGGAGAAAATCTTGGCGTTCTTTATCAAGACATATTTATCCTATGTTCATCATTTAACTCTTTCAAAAAGATCGAGTAAACAAACAGACCGGATTTCATTAATTTCGAAACGGTCGAAGCCGATATAATAGGGACAGACTCGCCCTTCAATTTCACATCAAGTACAATTTTTCGGCCCTTTCCATTTGTCAATGTCGCTTTCTTCGCTCGATAATCGACCATGGCGTTGTTCTTATGGTACCAAGGGACTCCCAGGAGGACATCACAACCTTCCAAGGGCATTACGTAGAAGTCCTCGTGCCCCAAATACCCTTGACAAAGCAACCGAAGTTTGCCAATGACAGGTGTAATGGCCACGTCCCGTCCGGGTGCCGCTAGAACTGCCTCTGCTTGTGGTCCCATCCGATCAGGTGTAATCTCAAGCCGCGCCGCCAATTCATGTGAAATGAAGTTGGCCTTGGCTCCTCCATCAAAGAAAATCAGGGCTTCTTGATCTTTCACTTTGCCCCAATCTCGGCAAACTTCTGCACTTTCATCAATCATGCTTCGGTCAGTACCCATGCAATCTGGAACCAGTCCTGCTTTCATCTTGCCTTTTCTTCCACGTTCCTCAACTGCTCTCGAACTCTCTAGCCTGTCTTCATTTTGTTTTGTTGTGCCTTTTTAAGGCACTTCGCGGAGGCATGCCCATGTTCCCCACATCCAAAACACTTCCCCTCTTTGATGTAGTTGGCCCTCTCTCGAAAAGTGAGCCGAGGTCGTGAATCCTTGTCTTTATTTTCTTGGAAACTCTTTCTCTTTCTACTTTCATTATTAGAAGTCTTTTGGGTTCTCTGAGTCGAGATCTCATCTGTGGGGTAGGTCAAATTGCCCGAATGTATGGCAAAACCCCGTTTCGCATGACCCATCAATTCTTGAATAGAACCTGACTTTTGTTCCAAGCAGTAGTCTCGGATCTCTGTAGAAAGTCCGCAGCAAAACCGCTCAATCTGTTCTTTAAACGAGACCTTCTTAAATGAAGAGGCTGGTAGAAAAGAGCTCCAAAATCTCTCACAATAAGCGTCCGGAGAATCTCCCTTGGTCATCCGAAGATAATTCCAAGCGGTTCGTATATCTCGTTCATACTCTTGAGCCTGCCAAGAAGAAATAAAAAGCCTTTTGAATTTCAGCCATTTAACCGGAGCTTCCTTTCTCAGTAGAAGGGTGGACCACCATGTTCGAGCATTTCCCTTGAAGAAAGATGTAGCCCTCCGAATCTTGGAGTGCTCTGAGTAATGCCCTCCAGAGAAAGCCAAAGCCCTCTGGCATCTCGAAATCCAGAACTAGAAGAGTCAAACTTAATTGATTGTCCACCTTCTTTGAATTCTCTTACTTTCTTGCTTTTATCTTCAAGGAAGTCATATTGGTTGGCTTTATAAAAATGCTTCTTCTTTGCGTAAAACATGTGATCGTCGGAGTCCGAACTATCTGAGGATGAGTCCTCCGTAGAACTGTCAAAAACTGGGCGAAATTTAGGCTTCTTTGCCTTTTTCTGCCCTTTCCGAAGCTTTGCTTTTTGCTTCGTTTTTTTCCTTTTCTGTCTTCTTCGCTCGAGTCAGAAGAGCTAGAAGAGCTGTCAGAAGAAGAAGAAGAAGAAGAAGAACTGGGTAGTTCTTCAAATCGTACACGCTTCTTCTGCTTTCTTGCCAATGCAAAAGTAGATTGACGACCCAAATAACTCGCAAGTCAGTTCCTTTCTTATGCTTTTTGCCTTTATTGTTTGAGTCCAAAAGCCAGTTGATATGTGTCTGAACCACCTCTTCTAATTCTTGTTCTGTAAACATCCTCGGAGAAGGAGGTTTCTTGAGTGCCGGTGTGATGGGTGGCTCTGTGGCCTTCTGCCACTGGCTATGCACTTCTTCGAGGGATTGCTGAGTCAAAAATTTTGCAAATTTTGGATCCTTCGAAATTTTTATCATCATCTTTGTTGCTTCATCAACCAATTATCGACGTTCCATCTCTTCAATCTCAGCCTGAGTAGACCGATGTAAGCTGCAGCGGAAGTGAATGTTGAACTTTGCTCAAGATGAGTGCTCCGAACTGTGCTCAAGGTTCCTTTTACTTACGAAAGGGAGAGCCTTCCGTTCCTTTAGTGAGAGAGTGCAAATGATCACAAAGGAAGTGGGTAAACACTGTGCATGAAGGTACTGAGACTGAGAGATAATAGAGAGGGAAGAATACGACACCATAGTGTTGTCAAACCCTCCTCCGAAGGCCCCACTGTCTATGGCGAAAGCAGTCTACTTATGATTTCACAAATCTCGACAACAATGAGGACGACGATGAGACGGGCTGAAATCTGAAAATGCTAAGGGCTGAAACCTGCAAATCTTTATCTACTGAATTCTGACTCTATGTCGATGATGATGTAGATGGCGACAATGTGACGATGACGCTCTGAAAATGCAAATGCTAAAATCTGTGTTTTCCGGGCTGAAACTGTAAACTTTGACAGATCTGACCATGCGGCGAGGATCTGTTGCGGGAAGGTGAGATCTGCGAGGTTCGGGACTTGTTTTGCGGTAACAGACTGCTACAAATTGACAATGTTGGTTCCTCTTGTGGTTCTATCGCGAAGATCTGCAAAAACGCTAGGCTGAATTGGGATCCTGCTATGGAAATCTGCTAACACTAGGGCTGATCTGCTGGTGCAAACTGCTAACGCTAGGCTGGTCTGTCTTCTGTTGCTGCCGGGCTGATCTGCAATGCAAAAACGCCAAGGGCTGATCTTGTCCAAAAACGCTAGGCTGGATCTAGGTCTTGATGCAGAAAACGCTAGGTAAACTGCAGGTGGGGGGTCTTGTTGAGAAGGTGTCTGTTGAATGCGAAGTCCCTGCTGCCTCTTCTGCCAGAAAGCGCTAGCGCTAGGTTTCTATATATACAAACTTAGTAAATTTGCCCTACCTAGTTCCCAACAAAAGTCACTTAAAAATAATAAGTGAAAAATGTCAAAAATAGGGAAAATAGGTTTTGTGCATCGTCAAAATGGTACTGATGGGATCTGACTGGAATCTGAAGGTCATGTTGTGTGCAACCAGAGGATATGCATCTAATCTAAGTGTCTGCACATGCACGGCCTGCGAACGGACTCACAAAAGTGCCAGATCACTTCCTATTCTAGACTGACTTGACTGAATTGAACCCTGGTAATGCTGTAGCTTGTCCATGGACACATACGGTTAGATGTGTCACGTGGCATCCCCTCCTTTTCAAAGTGAGGTACTGGTACCGAATTGTATGGCGTTGAGGGAGATCGCCAACAGCGTCTCGAATCCTGGAAAGGACTCTTTGCCGGCCCACTCTAATGCGTGGGTCATGCGATACTTGAACTTCATAAAGGTCTGCAACGCTTGCTTCTTTGGGCCGCACCGAGAGCGACACAAAGTCTTTTGTAGCTCCTTCAATGCTTCAACTTCATCTATAGTCATGTGTCTACCTTCTTCAAGAATCTCCGTGGGTGAAAATTCCTAATACCACTTCCAACACAAAAACACGAATATACCCATTCCATGTAAAGTGACTGGAAAAATTCTAGCTTCTTGAAAGCCTGTGCATGCAATGTAGATAAACATAGAGACGGAGTGCCAAACCGTTCATCAAACACACGCAAACAATGGGGTCGAAGCTTGATTTTCTGATCTACATCAATCAACTGTGGCAAAACACAATGGAAATGCCTATGCTTGATGCTCAATCCTTCTTGTGCTCTTTCTGATACTGTGGCATGCCAAGAAAGAGACATGGAATGTGACTTCCTTGAATGCATACTTTTCAGCTTTTCAAGAGAAATCCGCATACGTCCGTGCTCATTCATGAGTGAATAGTGCTCAACGTACAATATGGCATGCCTATGAAAAGGGATCACATAAGGACGATAACTAAAATAAAGGAAAGCATCGCGAATACAACACTCGAACGATGAGTGCTAACTAATCATTCGAACACATTATACTTCCTGAGAGGGTTCTTTGGACCTAGGCTCGAGAGCCAAGATCGGTTCTTCGTGATTGATCGAATCTGCAATGAGGTTAGCTTCACTAGAAAAAGTATCAACTAAACCATCATCCTTGTGAACAAATCACATCTTTTCCCTACAAATCATCATGCTCGTGCGAAATCACATCGTGATCATGCAAAACATCATGCTTGTGATTGTCATCCAAATCATCATGCTCATCATTATCATTCAAATCATCATGCAAATCATGTGTGTCGTGCTCTGGAGAAGAAGAGATTGAAAGAGTCTCCTTTTCCTGATTCTGTGCAAACTGCGCCTGCACAATAGAAAAAAGTCGCCACAACCCTTTCATGTGTTGGTCGCCCTTCTCTTGTCTTGCTTTGTTCTCGCGATCAAATGCTGCTTGTCTTTCTTTGTTCTCGCGATCAAATTTTGCTTCTCTTTCGTCGTGCTCACGCGCTATGGCTTCCATTCTGTCTTGGTATTACGCTCTATGGCTGCCATTATTTCGTCGCTTTCTAACTTCCTATCCATCATCCTCTTGTCGAAAGCCTCCATAGGAGTTAGTGCAATCCTTGGCGTAGATGGGGAAGGGGGGAGGTCAGAAAAACCTCCTAGTGGAGAAAATTCTTCTTCGTCACTCCCATGCTCACCACCTCCGTGCGAAGTATCCATTCCGCTTCGAGTGATGGCCATCCACTGAAGTCTTGGGTTCTTTAGTTCACGAGGAACTTGGGTTCTTGTGGGTCTTGGGTTCTTGAGGGTCTTGAGGTTCTTGGGGGTCTTGAGGTTCGGTTAGGTGCAGCGGAATGAATGTTTGAACTTTGCTCAAGATTAGTGCTCCGAACTGTGCTCAAGGTTCCTTTTGTTCTTATGGAAGAGAGAGCCTTCCGTTCTTAATGAGAGAGTGCAATGATCACAAACAAAGTGAATGGACACTGTGCGTGAAAATGTATGAGACTGAGAGAGCGGTCTACTTATGATTGCAAAAATCTCTACAATGCTTGGACTTGCCGACGATGATGAGGACGACGACGAGACGGGCTGAAATCTGAATCTGCTAAGGGCTGAAATCTGAAAATTTTATCTGCTGAATTCTGACTTTATGTCGGTGACGATTTCAATGACGACGATGCGACGATGACACACTGAAAACACAGATGCTGATATCTGTGTTTTCCGGGCTGAATCTGCAAACTTCGCGGGATCTGACTGTGCGGCGAGGATCTGCTGCTACGGGAAGGTGAGATCTACAAGGTTCGGGGGTTCTACAGCGGGTACGGACTGCTGAAAACTGAAAACGCTGAGTCTAGGGCTCATTCCGTCGCGAAGATCTGCAAAAACGCTGAGGTTGATCTGCAAACCAAAAACGCTAGGGCTGAAAACTGATCTGCTGTAGCCGGATGTCCTACAAATGCAAAACGCTAGGCTGATCTGTGGTTCTGTTTTGTCGCCGCGAATCTGCAAATGCAAAAATGTTGGCTGATCTGGGGTCTTGATGCAAAACGCTAGCTTCTCTGCTGTGTAGCAAAAACGTTAGGCCTTACTAGGGGTTCCTGCTAAGAAGATGCCTGTTGAGCGGTGCTCCTGCTGCCTCTTCTGCCAATTAGTGCTAGTCTAGGTTTGCTTATATACAAACTTACTCAATTTGCCCTACCTACTTTCCAACAAAAGTCACTTAAAAATAATAAGTGAAATATGTCAAAAATAGGTAAAATAGGTTAAATGCACTGGAAAATTCCCCTGAAGGATTTTGATGGATTCTGATGGAAATGCTTATGATCATGCTGTGTGCAACCAGAGGATATGCATCTACACTAAGTGACTGGGTATGCACGGTCTGCGAACAGACTCGCAAAAGTGCCAGAACACTTCTAAATCTAGACTGACTGGACTGACTAAACCCTTGTCGTGTTGTAGCTTGTCCACGGATACATAGGGTTGGATGTGTCACGTGACATCCCCTCCTTTTCAAAGTGAGGTACTAGTACCGAACTGTAAGGGATCAAAGGAGATCGCTAATAGTATCCGGAATCCTGGAAGGGACTGTTCGCCGGCCCACTCTGATGTGTGGGTCGTGCAATACTTGAACTTCAGAAAGGTCTGCAGCGCTTGCTTCTTTGGGCCGTGCCGAAAGCGACACAAAGTCTTGTGTGGCTCCTTCAATGCCTCCACTTCGTCGAGTGTCATGCTTCTTTCTTCTTCAAGAATCTCCATGGCTGAAAATTCATGAAACCATTTCCAACACAAAACCATGAACATACCTATTCCATGTAAAGTGAGTGGAAAAAATCTTGTCGTTCTAATAGACTATGCATGCAATGTAGATGAACAAAGAGACGGAGTGCCAAACCGTTCACCACACACACGCAAACAATGAGATCGAATCTCTCTTTTATGATCCAGAGCAATCAACTGTGGCAATTCACAACGGAAATGCCCATGCTTGGTGCTCATACTTTCATGTGCTCTTTCTACAACTGTGTCATGCCAAGGAAGAGACATGGAATGTGACTTCCTTGAATGCATACTTTTCAGCTTTTCATGAACAATCCGTATACATTCGTGCTCATTCATGAGTGAAACGTGCTCAACGTACATTATGTCATGCCTAGGAAAAGGAATCACATAAAGACGCTGACTAAAATACAGGAAACGATCACGAATGAAACACTCGTACAATGCGTGCGTATGAATCATGCGAACACATAATACTTCCTGGGGGGTTCTTTGGACCTAGGCTTGAGACTCGTCGAGAGCCAAGATCGGGTTCTTCCTAAAGGGGTTCTTTGGACCTAGGCTCGAGAGCCAAGATCGATCCTTCGTGAGTGATCGAATCTGCAACGAGGTTAGCTTCGCTAAAAAAATCATCAACCAACACATCATCCTTGTGAACAATCACATCATCTTCATGCAACTCATCATGCTTGTGAGAAATCACATCTTGATCATGCAAATCATCAAGCTTGTCAGTGTCATCTAAATCATCATTATCATTCAAATCATCATGTAAATCATTGTCATTCAAATCATCATGCAAATCATGTGTCTTGCTTTGGAGAAGTAGAGAGAGTCTCTGTCTCCTGAATCTCTTGCATCTGTGCCTGCACTTGAGAAAAGAGTCGCAAGAACTCTATAATGTGTTGGTCACTCTTTTCTTTTATGGCTTTGTACTCGCCATCAAATTCTGCTTGACTTTCTTTGTTTTCACGATCCAATTTGGCTTGTCGTTCTTTGTCTGCCAAGTCGTACTTACGCTCTATGGCTGCCACGCTTTCTTCATATTCACGATCTATGTCTGCCATTTCTTCTTCGTAGGCCTTTCTGTCTGCTTCTCTTTCTGCTTTCCGTGCTCGGCGGTCTAACTGTCGTTCCATAAACAATTGCTCCAAAGCCTCCATAGGAGTTAGTGCAATCCTTGACGTAGATGGGGAAGGGGAGCGTCGGAAAAACCTCCTGGTGGGGAAAATTCTTCTTCGCCTCTCTCATGCTCATCACCTCCAAGCGAAGTATCCATTCCGCTTCGAGTGATGACCATCCACTGAAGTCGTGGGTTCTTGTGGGTTCTTGTGGTCTTGGGTTCTTAAGTTCACGAAGAACTTGGGTTCTTGGGTCTTGAAGTTCTTGAGGTTTTCTTTCGCTTGCAATCTGTGTTCGAGAAGGATCTTCTCTTTACCCGAGTTCTGCTCTTTTCCGCGGGCACACCCCTTGGCGGCCTTGCGCTCACACCAAGGTTTCTTTTTCCCACCTCACGTCGATTGGCCGGCCGCTAAGTGCACGGTCCGCTCTCAATGAGTGAAAAGAGGCACAAGGGGAGGTTGGACAAGCCCTTCTTTCTTGGGATTCCTGTCACTCTTCAAAATCACGATTAGGAATCGACACGCCCAAGTGAACTTGGGTTCGTGCGACCTCAACAAGCAAAAAAATTCTTGTGATTCTTGAGGTTCTTTCCTTGAGTGATACAGAACACTGCCAAAGCTATGATACCAATGTTAGGTGCAGCGGAATAAATGTTTGAACTTTGCTCAAGATGAGTGCTCCGAACTGTGCTCAAGGTTCCTTTTGTTCTTATGGAAGGGAGAGCCTTCCGTTCTTAATGAGAGTGCAATGATCACAAACAAAGTCAATGGACACTGTGCGTGAAAATGTATGAGACTGAGAGATAGAGAGAGAAGAGAATACGACACCAGAGATGTTGTCAAACCCTCCTCCAAGGGCCCCACTCTCTATGGCGAGAGCGGTCTACTTATGATTGCACAAATCTCTACAATGCTTGGACTTGCCGACGATGTCGACGACGAGACGGGCTGAAATCTGCAAATCTTTATCTGCTGAATTCTCACTATGTCGGTGAGGATGTCGATGACGACGATGCGACGACGGCGCTGAAAACGCAGATGCTGAAATCTGCGTTTTATGGGCTGAATCTGCAAACTTCAGGGGATCTGACCGTGCGGCGAGGATCTGCTGCGGGAAGGTGGGATCATGGAGGTTCGGGGGTTCTACAACGGGTATAGACTGCTGAAAACTGAAAACGCCGAGTCTAGGGATGATTCCGTCGCGAAGATCTGCAAAAACGCTGAGATTGATCTGCAAACCAAAAACGCTAGGACTGAAAACTGATCTGTTGTAGCCGGATGTCCTGAAAATGCAAAACGCTAGACTGGTCTGTGGTTCTGTTGTCGCCGGGAATCTGCAAATGCAAAAACGCTGGCTGATCTGGGGGCTTGATGCAAAACGCTAGCCTCTCTGCTATGTAGCAAAAACGCTAGGCCTTGCTGGGGGTTCCTGCTGAGAAAGTGTCTCTTGAGCGGTGCTCTGGCTGCCTCTTCTGCCAATTAGTGCTCGTCTAGGTTTGCTAATATACAAACTTATTCAATTTGCCCTACCTACTTTCCAACAAAAGTCACTTAAAAATAATAAGTGAAAAATGTCAAAAATAGGTAAAATAGGCTAAATACACTGGAAAATTCCCTTGAAGGATTCTGATGGAAATGCTTATGATCATGCTGTGTGCAACCAAAGGATATGCATCTACACTAAGTGACTCGGCATGCACGGTCTACGAACAGACTCACAAAAGTGCCATAACACTTCTAAATCTAGACTAACTAAACTGACTGAATCCTTGTCATGCTGTAGCTTGTTCACGGACACATAGGGTTGGATGTGTCACGTGACAGGTTCTTGGGTTCTTGAGGTTATTGCGGTTATTCTTTCGCTTGCAACCTGTGTTAAAGAAGGATCTTCTCTTCACCCGAGTTCAACTCTTTTCTGCGGGCGCACCCCTTGGCGGCCTTGCGCTCACACCAAGGTTGCTTTTTCCCACCTCATGTTGATTGGCCGACCACTAAGTGCACGGTCTGCTCTCAATGAGTGAAAAGAGGCACAAGGGGAGGGTAGACAACCCCTTCTTTCGTGGGTTACCTGTCACGCTTCAATAACACGATTAGGAATCGACACGCCCAAGAGGACTTGGGTTACGTGCGACCGCAACAAGCAAAAAAAATTATGTGGTTCTTTCCTTGAGTGATACAGAACACTACCAAAGCTCTGACACCAATGTAAGGTGCAGCGGAAGTCAATGTTGAACTTTGCTCAAGATGAGTGCTCCGAACTGTGCTCAAGGTTCCTTTTACTTACGGAAGGGAGAGCCTTCCGTTCCTTTAGTGAGAGAGTGCAAATGACCACAAACGAAGTCGGTAAACACTGTGCATGAAGGTACTAAGACTGAGAGATAGAGAGAGAAGAATACGACACCAAAATGTTGTCAAACCCTCCTCCGAAGGCCCCACTCTTTATGGCGAGAGCGGTCTACTTAGGATTGCACAAATCTCTACAATGCTTGGACTTGCCGACGACGAGACGGGCTGAAATCTGAAAATGCTAAGGGCTGAAACCTGCAAATCTTTATCTGCTGAATTCTGACTCTATGTCGGTGATGATGTAGATGGAGACGATGCGACGACGACCCGCTGAAATCGGAGATGCTAAAATCTGCGTTTTCCAGGCTGAAACTGTAAACTTCGATGGATCTGACCGTCCGGCGAGGATCTGCTGCGCGAAGGTGAGATTTGCGAGGTTCGGGACTTGTTCTACGGAAACTGATTGCTAAAAATTGAAAAAGCTGGTTCCTCTTGTGGTTCTGTCGCGAAGATCTGCAAAAACGCTAGGCTGAATTGGGATCCTGCTATGGAAATCTGCTAACGCTAGGCTGATCTGTCTTCTGCTGCTACTGCCGGACTGATCTGCAATGCAAAAACGCCAGGGGCTGATCTTGTCCAAAAACACTAGGTTGGATCTAGGTCTTGATGCAGACGCTAGGTAAACTGTCGGTGGGGGGTCTTGTTGAGAAGGTGCCTGTTGAACGCAAAGTCCCTGCTGCCTCTTCTGCCAGAAAGTGCTAACGCTAGGTTTCTATATATACAAACTTAGTAAATTTGCCCTACCTAGTTCCCAACAAAAGTCACTTAAAAATAATAAGTGAAAAATGTCAAAAATAGGAAAAATAGGTTTTGTGCACTGTAAAAATGGTACTGATGAGATCTGACTGGAATCTGATGGTCATGTTGTGTGCAACCAGAGGATATGTATCTAATCTAAGTGTCTGCACATGCACAGTCTGCGAACAGACTCACAAAAGTGCCAGATCGCTTCTTATTCTAAACTGACTTGACTGAACTGAACCTTGGTCATGCTGTAGCTTATCCACGGACACATAGGGTTAGACGTGTCACGTGACATCCCATCCTTTTCAAGTGAGGTACTAGTACCGAACTGTATGGCGTCGAGATTGCCAACAGCGTCTGGAATCCTGGAAACGACTCTTCGCCGGCCCACTCTGATACGTGGGTCATGTTATACTTAAACTTCATAAAGGTCTGCAACGCTTGCTTCTTTGGGCTGCGCCGAAAGCGACACATAGTCTTTTGTAGCTCCTTCAATGCTTCAACTTCGTCTATAGTCATGTGTCTACCTTCTTCAAGAATCTCCAAGGGTGAAAATTCCTGATACTACTTCCTTCACAAAAACATGAACATACCCATTCCATGTAAAGTGACTGGAAAATTTCTAGTCTTCTTAAAAGACTGTGCATGCAATGTAGATGAACATAGAGACGGAGTGCCAAACCGTTCATCAAACACAAGGAAACAATGGGGTCGAAGCTTGATTTTCTGATCTACATCAATCAACTATGGCAAAACACAATGGAAATGCCTATGCTTGATGCTCAATCCTTCTTGTGCTCTTTTTGATACTGTGTCATGCCAAGAAAGAGACATGGAATGTGACTTTCTTGAATGCATACTTTTCAGCTTTTCATGAGAAATCCGCATACATTCGTGCTCATTCATGAGTGAATAGTGCTCAACGTACAATATGGCATGCCTATGGAAAGGGATCACGTAAGGACGATAACTAAAATACAAGAAAGCATCGCGAATGCAACACTCGAACGATGCGTGCTGACTAACCATTCGAACGCATTATACTTCCTGAGAGGGTTCTTTGGACCTAGGCTCGAGAGCCAAGATCGGTTCTTCGTGATTGATCGAATCTACAATGAGGTTAGCTTCACTAGAAAAAGTATCAACTAAACCATCATCCTTGTGAACAAATCACATCTTTTCCCTACAAATCATCATGCTCGTGCGAAATCACATCGTGATCATGCAAAACATCATGCTTGTGATTGTCATCCAAATCATCATGCTCATCATTATCATTCAAATCATCATGCAAATCATGTGTGTCGTGCTCTGGAGAAGAAGAGATTGAAAGAGTCTCCTTTTCCTGATTCTGTGCAAACTGCGCCTGCACAATAGAAAAAAGTCGCCACAACCCTTTCATGTGTTGGTCGCCCTTCTCTTGTCTTGCTTTGTTCTCGCGATCAAATGCTGCTTGTCTTTCTTTGTTCTCGCGATCAAATTTTGCTTCTCTTTCGTCGTGCTCACGCGCTATGGCTTCCATTCTGTCTTGGTATTACGCTCTATGGCTGCCATTATTTCGTCGCTTTCTAACTTCCTATCCATCATCCTCTTGTCGAAAGCCTCCATAGGAGTTAGTGCAATCCTTGGCGTAGATGGGGAAGGGGGGAGGTCAGAAAAACCTCCTGGTGGAGAAAATTCTTCTTCGTCACTCCCATGCTCACCACCTCCGTGCGAAGTATCCATTCCGCTTCGAGTGATGGCCATCCACTGAAGTCTTGGGTTCTTTAGTTCACGAGGAACTTGGGTTCTTGTGGGTCTTGGGTTCTTGAGGGTCTTGAGGTTCTTGGGGGTCTTGAGGTTCTTGGGCTCTTGAGGTTATTGCGGTTCTTCTTTCGCTTGCAATCTGTGTTAGAGAAGGATCTTCTCTTTCCCGAGTTCTGCTCTTTTTTGCGGGCGCACCCCTTGGCGGCTTGGCGCTCACGCCAAGGTTGCTTTTGCCCACCTCACGTCGATTGGCCGGCCGCTAAGTGCACGATCCACTCTCAATAAGTGAAAAGAGGCACAAGGGGAGGTTGGACAAGCCCTTCTTTCGTGGGTTACCTGTCACTCTTCAAAAACACGATTATGAATCGACACGCCCAAGAGGACTTGGGTTACATGCGACCGCAACAAGAAAAAAAAATTATGTGGTTCTTTCCTTGAGTGATACAGAACACTGTCAAAGCTCTGACACCAATGTAAGGTGCAGCGGTAGTGAATTTTTACTTACGGAAGGGAGAGCCTTCCGTTCCTTTAGTGAGAGAGTGCAAATGATCACAAATGAAGTGGGTAAACACCGTGCATGAAGGTACTAAGACTGAGAGATAGAGAGAAAAGAATACAACAACAGAATGTTGTCAAACCCTCCTCCGAAGGCCCCACTCTCTATGGCGAGAGCGGTCTACTTATGATTGCACAAATCTCTACAATGCTTGGACTTGCCGATGATGTCGACGACGATGAGGACGACGACGAGATGGGCTGAAATCTGAAAATGCTAAGGGCTGAAATCTGCAAATCTTTATTTGCTGAATTCTAACTCTATGTCGGTGATGATGTAGATGGCAACGATGCGACGACGACGCGCTGAAAAGGCAGATGCTGAAATCTGCGTTTTCCCGGCTGAAACTGTAAACTTTGATGGATCTGACCGTGCGGCGAGGATTTGCTGCGAGAAGGCGAGATCTGCGAGGTTCGGGACTTGTTCTACGGAAACTGACTGCTACAAATTGAAAACGCTAGTTCCTCTTGAGGTTCTATCGCGAAGATCTGCAAAAACACTAGGCTGAATTGGGATCCTGATGTGGAAATCTGCTAACGCTAGGGCTGATCTGCTGGTGCAAACTGCTAACGCTAGGCTGATCTGTCTTCTGCTGCTCCTGGGCTGATCTGCAATGCAAAAACGCCAGGGGCTGATCTTGTCCAAAAACGCTAGGCTGGATCTGGGGTCTTGATGCAGAAAACGCTAGGTAAACTGCCGGTGGGGGGTCTTGTTGAGAAGGTTCCTGTTGAACGCGAAGTCCCTGCTGCCTCTTCTGCCAGAAAGTGCTAGCGCTAGGTTTCTATATATACAAACTTAGTAAATTTTCCCTACCTAGTTCCCAACAAAAGTCACTTAAAAATAATAAGTGAAAAATGTCAAAATAAGGGAAAATAGGTTTTGTGCACTGTAAAAATGCTACTGATGGGATCTTACTCGAATCTGATGGTCATGCTGTGTGCAACCAGAGGATATGCATCTAATCTAAGTGTCTGGACATGCACGGTCTACGAACAGACTCACAAAAGTGCAAGATCACTTCCTATTCTAGACTGACTTGACTGAACTGAACCCTGGTCATGTTGTAGCTTGTCCACGGACACATAGGGTTAGATGTGTCACGTGACAGCCGAGGTGGGCCGTACTCTTCGACTGATTGCTCATGAGAATCTTCTCCGCGATCTCCTCCCGCACTTGCAGATGCAGAAGAAGTCGATTGATTTCTATTGGAATCCATAAGTGTCGTGAGAAAAGGATCGGATTTCCTGGCAGAAGAGAAATCGGTCGCGCTGTGATACCATTGTAACAAACTTGGAGACCCCAAGTCAAGATACTACGACGACACAGCAAAGATTCACTTCAAAACAGTTCACAATTTACACTTGAGTCGACACGGCCCGGCATAGTCCCGTGCCTAGAGATATTGGCCCCAAAGACTAGTGCCCCTTTCGGTATTTCTTTTTGTATTAATCTGTGTTCAAAGTACAAGAGAGTGGGTAGGTGCTCACTCTCAGACTCTGCGACACGGCCCGGCATAGTCCCGTGCCTAGAGATATTGGCCCCAAAGACTGGCGCCCCTTTCGGTATTTCTTTTTGTATTAATCTGTGTTCAAAGTAAAACAGAGTGGGTAGGTGCTCACTCTCAGACTCTGCGTCCAGATGCTTTAAGAAGTGAGGCTCTGCCCACTTATTTATTGATACAAGGGATGCCCAAAAGCAGAGCCCCAAAATCATTCAACTTAAAAGCTTTTAACTCAAAAGCTAATATCCAAAAGCTGCCAACGAATTTTAGCCAGCGCAAATAACGCAGATCCGTACAGCCCGCTTTTTGCGCCACAATTCACGGAGATTCCATACGGCAGCCCTGCCACGTCAGCCAGTGCGGGATTTTTCCGTACCAACCTGCCACGTGTCACTGTCCGGGTCTGTTGCCACGTCACCCACTGTGACAGCAGCAAATTCATGGCACACGTTCTAGTTAAAAGAAAACTCGTTGAGGTCAATCTCTGACAAGTATGAACGACAGGCCCCCAGTATGCCGAACTCTACAGAGCACATACAAGTGACTGGAAAACAAAAAGTTTGTTAGATCCATATTACTACAGCTATTAGAACAACACAACCATGGGTAGTTCAACTACAAGAGCAAGAAGCAAGTCCCCAAAACCACACCAAAAGGGACTCCTAGGAAGATAGGCTAGGAGCCCATTGGCGTATGTCTTCCAATGCATGACAAAGTAAACATTAATGGGCAACATTTTCACATTGAAAACAATCTGTACTACCTACACTTGCCATGTGTGGAGGCCACTTGTTCAAGCACAAGAGGAGATAAATCCCAATCACATGCAATAAACTAAACCAAACATTGTAAGCCAGAATAGCATGTCTAACACATTTTAAAACCTCCCTCCAGGTGCAAGCTTGACAACCATTCGTGCCTTCTTTCCTTATCACTCTAAGCAAAACTGTTGATTTGAAAAAGGAACATGCTACACTGATCCCTGCATTCTGCTACCTAAAAATTACAGACTCTCTAGTCAAGTCTATCGTACCATTGCACGCCAGCGATCAGTCAGACTTGGAAAGAATGGAAAGATTTCCACAGGGTGCATTGTAGATGATTGCAGAAAGTGATCCACTGCATCTTTAAAACGAAGATCAAAAAACAATAAAAAACCAGCTTGTGCATGAACATTTCCTAGCTTTTCCGCAGCACTTTCCACGTCCAATTCAGAGGCGCACTCCTCTGCCAATGCTACAGCCTCATCAAACTGTCTCTGCCTCAACAATTCTTTTAACTGCTCATCCAAAGGTACTCTTTCCAAAAAATAAACCTGCGCAGAAAATATTGCAACACAAGGATTAAAGGTTCACTACAGACACGAAAGAAACCTAAAAGTAGTCATTTCTACAGCCATTGAAGCAGAAATTTCTTCTGAATTACCTTGAACGCACTAGCAAGCATCAGAAACTTCCCTTCTTCATCTTCAGACAAAAGATTTGGTCCCAATGTTGCATCTGATAAAGTTATAGATTGAACTTTTGCACCTGTTTTACGATGGTACAATTCAAGAACGCCTCTTTTTACCAGAACAGCATAAGCTGAGCTTTGCCCAACCGCATCTGGAATCTCCCTAAAAGCTAAACTGCTAGATGTCGGATGGCCTGCAGCATTCACTGCAACACCAACAGCATCCATCAACAAAAGCACTTCCAGCTCCTTGGGAAAGACCTTCAATAAAGGCGGACTGACAAGGTCTTGTGGAAGAGAGAAAAGAAGCGATGCGCGTCCATCAACAACAGAAAACAACATGTATTCCTGGTAGTTTCCCGTAATAACCACATTCTCTATCCAGGCCATTGTCACTACTTCCTCTGGCCCTACCATCTCCTTCAAGTTGATGGTGATCGTGGTGCCATTACTGCTTGCTGCTTTTAGCACCTTGTTTTCTTTGCTAACGGTGAACAGAAGTAGTTTCTGCTTCACAGCAACAGCAAACTTTTCAATCCGAGAAGACTTGTCACGGGCAAACACCTGTATTTGTGAAGAAGATTCTTCTGAAGGGGAGAGAGACTTTTTCTTGAATGACAGAATGCTCTGGGAAGATTGAAAATTTGCAACTGACTCTCCAGTTGATGCAATTGGGCCTCCACGTCGAGCAGAGAGCCTGCCTGCACCAAAAAGCCTTCCAAGTTGTCCATGGTTACCACTTTTCCTAGGAGTTTGAGGAGATACTGGTGAGTCTCTTCCTGAGACGATGCCATGGCTTGATATGCTTCCATTAAGCTGCTGCAAGCTGCCAAAAGCTCTTGCAAGAGTGAAAGCTCCCTTTGATGAAGGAAGCCACTCCAAAACAGCAAGAGTGAACAAGTCCAGGACAACTACCTGCTTGTCCAAAAGAGCAGCAATGGCACCAGCTCGCGGAAGCGGACAGAGGCAATCCACAGGACTTAATCCAAGATTTTTGTTGAGAGTAAAAGACAAACCTGCATTGTCTGCTTCCCGCTTAGGGCTCTCTGGAAGAGAGATAGTAGCAGGAGAGGATTTTGCAGAGGGCAGACGATGCCAAGTGAAGAGGTAGACGTCACCTGAGTCAGTGCCGAGGTAAATACAGGCACGATCGTCCCGACTGCCAACATTGGCTACAGCAATGGATCGTATGTTGCAAGGAGGAGCTCGAATTTGCTGCAATGGTGAAGCTTCGAGGGAGACCTTGAGAAGGCCTCTGCGGAAACCAGGTTGCTCACGATGTTGTGGCTTCTCGCGCACGATATGGTGAGGTTGCTGCTGCTGCTGCCGCTGATGATGACCCCCTTGAAAAACCTCCATGGATCAGAGCCCTGCAGCAATGATCGAGCAGACTGCAGAGCACCACCATAGCTAAGGAGGC
This sequence comes from Adiantum capillus-veneris, assembly GCF_014529385.1. NCBI lineage: Eukaryota > Viridiplantae > Streptophyta > Polypodiopsida > Polypodiales > Pteridaceae > Adiantum > Adiantum capillus-veneris. The sequence goes on along the minus strand of NC_140942.1, from coordinate 64,462,877 downwards.
AAACGAGATCACAGGTTGGCTAAGGAACAAAGCTTCTAAGCAGCGGTACAAACTCCTTTTCCAGCTCGCGCGACTTTCTCTGATCGATTTGTGAAGCCAAAGGAATCTTCCGAGATGCAAATATTCGTAGTTGCGTTAACAGTGAACATATTTCGTAAAGTTCTTCTGCGCCAGTTTGGGGACAAGGGCCATCCTCCAAATTGATAAAACACCTCTAAACGGGTAACCAACATACTTGCAATGCGGAAATGATCGAAACCATTTGCCTACAATAGCAAAAGCCACTAGTTGAAGGCTACCGTATGGGAGTGCACAAGCAAAGTGAGGTGATAGTAGAAGGCCCACTAAACTCAAAGGCCCTCTTTGCGGAGGCGATAATAGCAAGCATATGAGGAGGCGCTATTGAGGAGCCTTGTCACAGGCGGCAAGGGGAACATGAACTGCTGGAATAGGCAAGCTTGTGTTTTTGGACTTACCACAACCCCCCTCAAAAACAATGTACATCCATTCCATTTTTGCATCATTAAAAGCAGGTTGACGCTAGATCTTGGATGCACAAGAGAAAAGGCAAAGGCCGCCGAAAGCTCTCTAGATGGTCATGCGCAATGTGAATGGGAAGAGCAATGGTTGTGAGCTTCATGTGATCCCTCTGTGCATTTTGAATGATCTTGAGCAAGCACGAGCACAACACTCCATACACATTGTGAGGACCAAATGGGTACTGAGGCTTGAACTCCCAACCTAACAAATAGGAGAATTTCTAAATGGAGTAAGCTAAACATTTGACATGGTGTACGTAGCTAAACCATTGGTACAAAAAATTAATCATACTTAAGGGGTTTTTTTTGCCATATTATGGTAGTGATGTGTGTGAACACACTTAGGACCGTCGGGACACTTTTTTCCCTCGCTAGGTTTTTCTTCCCCCAACTTGTACATACGCCCATCACTCTAGGGCAAGCCTTAACTTTCTCATAGCACACTCAGTAATACTACTTCATTTGTTTTGTGCTCTTGAGCTTCCTCTTTGTCTTCTCCATCTTTGTGTGCATTCTCGCAATTGTATTTTTGAATAATTGCTTTCATTGTAACCTTTGAGTAAGCTCGTTGAGCTTAATATCATCAAGATTTTGATTCGGACTCATTTCAGCCTTCGTTTCCACTACGGAAGCATTGCGTTGGCAATTTTATCCTTTTGTACAAGTTTTTTTATTGTATAGATTTCAACAAAAAAGAAACTTTGTTGTCTTTTGTGGGTTATAATATATAGCATAGGTTAGTTTTGTGGAGTTTTTCCTCTACACAAGCAACTTTTGCATTAGGTACAGACACCGCCAGTGCGTGACAACAATGATGTTTTTTGCATATTGTCTCTTGAGGAAAAACTAGTTGGGGACCACTACCTACTTTGGGTATACATGATGCAGCATATCGTTGTTATAAAGGGAATTTGGAACATTGTGAGGGGTTATTAGGTTGTGTTGATACAAGTTATGTGGATGATGGTGCATGTTCTAGTAGCTCTACTCCTACAATGGTTGTGAGGGGTTATTATTAGGTTGTGTTGATACAAGTTATGTGGATGACAATGCATGTTCTAGCAGCTCTACTCGTAGAATGGTTTTTGACTACAATTGAGCTGGCTGGTTGGGTTGCTAAGGATGTGCATGCATAAGTGTTAATTGTGCTTTTTGTTAGGCGTTTTGTTTCTCCACACATTTGCTCGAAATGAATAGCAAATCAAGCATTTGATGGACTAACTTATTTGCATACATACCTAATCATGCAATAATAGCTTACTTGTTTAAGGAGCTAGAGTTCAAGGTTATGCATGAGAAAAATAATATGCAGATATATCTTGTAGAAATTAAAGAGCTAAAAGAGCAATTAATTGCCATTGGTGAGGTCAATCCATATAGTTCTCTTACACAAAGAATTATTGAGGCTTTGTCAGATTCTTATCAAACTCTTGCCTCCACCTTTAGGCTTGTGATGGATAATAAACCTGATGATGTGAAGTTTGATCATCTTATCTCTGTTTTTTTACAAGAGGCCCAATCTAATTTTTTTTTTAAGGGTAATCAGCATGTTGTTGAACATGTACATGTGGCTACACAACAAAACAAGAATACCACTATGGCCACCTCCAATGCTTCTGCAAGTAGCACACCTACCCCCTTAGCTACCCCTTCAAACAGCAATAGGTGTGAGACGTCCAGCGATAAAGGCAAGAAGATAAAATTTCATTATCATAAGGAAAATAATAATCTCGTTAAGCAATGTCATAAGGTTAAGGCTCAAGAGGCTCAAGAGAAAGAGGTAATGCTTTGTCAAATGCAAAGTCATTAAATGTTGTGTAAGATACAAAATGGGCTTTTAAGGCATGGTGTTAGTATGATCCATATGCTTTGTTCTAATTTTCACTAATTCCATTCTAAAATTCATTATCTATTGTGACTAACAATTGACTAATTTTGCTAAATCGAACATTAACATTGATGTGATATGTATGCATAATCTCCTAATTAGAGGTTGACTTTTGAATCAAGACATTTTGAGGGCCGTAGCTCACATGCGGTCAAGGGGTGCTATATATAGACAAGAACGAGCCTATATATAGGGAGGTTGGGAGGAGAGTTGCATGGTCTGCTCCCCACGGTCTTAGATTGGTATTATAGCTTGGAGGAGAGGAGCAGCAAGAAGGAAATACATGGAGGTCATGGCCGATAAAACCCTAGGACTGGTTATCCTCTCCAAAGATTGGTATAATAAGGAAGCCCTTCGCCACCCCCTCTTACCTACTCCAAAAAAATTTCCCCTCCCCTATATTTTGTTTCTTTCCTCCTCGCCTCCATTGTTTTGAATTACCCCCTTCTTCTCAACAATGAACGAGACTTCATCCTCTCCTCCTCTCTAGTTAAACCCAAACCTTGCCCTTTTATTCTCTTTGTCGACCGCCCCATTTGCTCTTACAAAGGTTACATTTTGGAAAATGCTTCTAAACGGCTGCACGTGCAACTCTACCCGGTTCTCTTATCCAAAACCCAACACCTCAAAGATTCCCACTCCCTTATCTTAGACCTAATATCCACCCCCTTTCCTCCCCATATTATCCTTTTCTTTTGACGTAGAATCCCTCTATCTAGCATACCCATCATGGAGGGACTCTTAGCTCTCAAGAATTCCATACAATACATATTTCCCTCAGCCAACAGAGCAATCATTTGGGAGCACATGAAAAAAGTCATCCCAGATGAGGATGTCACCTTGATTGACTCCCCTATCTGTCAAGCTGAAATTTTCTTAGCCATAGAAGCTCTCAAACCTAGCAAAACTCCTAGATTGGATGGGCTTCCATCAGAAATTTTCCAAGTTTACAAGGAAATCTTAACTCCTGCTTTGCTGCTAGTTTGGGAAGAGGCTTTCAGATTTAAGGCTCTACCTAATCTGATTAATATAGGAGTTATCAAGCTACTACACAAAAGAGGTCCCAAGGAAGATTTGGGGAACTGGAGACCCCTGACAATGCTCACTACTGCTTACAAAGTGTTTTCCAAGGAAGTGGCCAACAAAATCTCCGTGCACCTGTCTAAATGGATCCAATTTTGTAATTGTCTATGCTTGCCTTTTTCTTTGTTCTTTAGAAGAAGGCATGAAGCTACTCACCTCCCCTTCTCTTCTATATTTTAAGAGATTCATAGATGACGCTGTTGGCATTTGGGATGGCCCTTCTTCAAGTTTAAGTAAGATTCTTCAAAGCTATGGGCATCCTTTCCAAGAGCATATGAAAATCTCTTCTTTCATCTCCTCTCAAGAGGCATTTATTTTGGATATCCATCTCTTCAAAGGAGCTTTATTTGCCACCTATGGTATACTTGACTCACATTGTCACCAAAAGAGCTTCAATTCCTACAACTACATCCCTTGGCAGTCTTGGCATCTTACACACCAAAAGATTGCCTTCATTCTTTAGAGCTCAAAAGGTACATCATTTAGGAAAGCTCTCTTTCGGGCTTTATCACTATTCGTAACCTCTTCTTTGCAAGGCTAAGGGCAAAAGGCTATCCCCCTCCCTTTTGGAAGCTAGCTTCTTTTTTGTTTCTTATAAATCTAAACCTTCTCTCCTTCACAAGTTGCAAAAAACCAAGCTTTCACCAACCATTGTACAAATTCCCTTCTCACCCCTTACGCACACTCTCGACCTTTCCCGCTCCATTAACAAACCTCTCACTAAACTTCTCGAAGCTAATCCCGAGCTTGCACACCTTCCTAAACCGATTGTATGTTGGCTTAATGCTCCTAAACTTGGCACCCTTCTCTCAAAAAAGCCCGATCCTACCTAATCTTTTTGTCTTTTTTCACCTCGGCTACCTCCACTCCGCCTCTACCCTTCATAAATTTCCCCTCTTAGATCCTTTCCTAATCCGTGTACCTTACAAGTCTCATAAAACCTTTGACTAGCTCTTAACCAAGTCTCACAAAGTCTTTAACTAGCCCTCAACTTTTTTGTAATCCCTTTTAATTTCCCACGTACTCCCTCCCTTTCTCTCCTTTTTTGCCAGTACCTCCTACAATTTTGATAACTCACCTTTAAAACTAGCCCTCTCATCCCTTAACTATAGTACTTTGTACAGTTTTTTGAACCATGACTCCCTACTTATACCCCCTCCTCCCTCTTTTGTTTACACCACCGATAAGCTAATTTAGCGAAACGCGTTTGGTGAAGACATTGTGTTTTTTCTCCCTCCCCCCCCCCTTTATCTTTTGTCATAAGAAGTTTCGCTCGCTATAAAAATTTTATTTAAAATTTAGCTAATTTAGTGAAACGCGTTTGGTGTAGACATTGGGTTATTTCTCCCTTCCCCCCCCCCCCTTTATCTTTTATCAATAACAAGTTTCCCTCGCTTTAAAATTTTTATTTAAAATTTGGGTGATCTATAGCCTCAATCAAAGAGCATGACGCCCTCTATGCATTGATGTAAACATAAATTTTCAAAGCTATTTTTACATCAGCATTTTTGAAGTGAAAAGGTTTGAGAAAATTGGCTCTCATCTCCTATTTTACATACAATGTCTTCTGGGAATCGCAAGGGTTCTTCTTCTTCAACAAGGGCCACAACCATTGTAGAAAATGATCCAAAATCTCTTAAGTGTGGAGATAATAACACAACCACTCAACCAACGACATCAAAAACCATGATCACGGCATACGTGATATTATTGCAAGAGACCGTAAACAAACAAGGTGAAGACTTGTGGGCACTTGCAATGGAGAATTGCACGCTAAGGGTTCTTGTAATTGAGAATGAGAATCTCAAGAGGACACTTGAGATGCAAACAACACGTTTGAAGCAACTTAAAGAGGAAGTCAAGGAATTTAAATGCTCTCTTGTGGACTTGAATGCTTTGAAGGAGTACATGAGCAAAGTACAGCATAACCATGTATTGAAAGAGGAGAAAATTGACACCATGAGCTAGGATGTATGCGACATGAAAAATGTATGCACAAACAAGGCTGATGGTAATAATGTGGTTCCTAATTCCTCCCGTATGGAAGCTATGACTCAAACAAAGAATGTTCAGAATGTGGATATAGAGGAGTTGAAGGAACAAGAGAGACGTTCCAAGAACATTTTTATTCGTGGATTTCCAAAGAGAAGTTAGAGATGCCTCCTTCTCTTGCCATTGTTATCGAAGATTTCTTCAAAACACACTTTGGCATGTAAAGCCTTGAGGAACTTCCTTGGGAATACATCCTGCCTACCACCCTTTATGTAGGCCCTTGGCCATTTGTATATAGCATTCCCCTGTCCACACCTTGGCAGTCGGCCCTTGGCATGACATTACTCCCCCCCTTGGAGAAGTGTTTTCGTCCTCAAAAACAAAAGTGGGAAACTTCTTCTCAAGAAAACTAATGGTTATTCCAAGTGGCACCTCTTCAGGTCGATCTTTCCACTTGACTAAAGCTTGTTGACGTACATGATGATGCGTATGTAAATTATGGTAGTCTAAGATTCGCTCAGGTTCATGTGGTTGGGTAGGAGGCTCAAGAAAATCAAAATTTGCTGGACAATGACATTGTCGTCCCCATGCAAGCATTTGCGTAAATGACTTACATGAAATACCGGATGAATGTGAGAGTGTGCCGATAATGAGAGTTGTAATCTCGATCACCAACTCGCTTGAGTATCTTGGAAGGCCCACAGTATCTCGAAGATAGTTTAGGTGTTGGCCCAGTCTTTAGACTTTTTGAATGCTCTAGCACACACAAAAATACCTCTTTCCCCTCCGTGAAGGTAACATGCTGACATTGCTCATTAGCGTACTTCTTATTTCGATCATGTACTTATTGAACATTTTGACAAGCCAGTTTTAACATATCCATATGGTCTTTGATAAAATCCTTGACCTGTTGGAGTTTTTTAGTTGCCAATCCCATTGTAACTGGTAACCTAGGTTGAAAGGACTAAAGCGAGTCGTTAATGCTTAGCATTGTTATAAGCAAACTCAAGAAGAAATAGATAATCTTTCCAGTGTGATTGCTTCTTGCTAGCGTATGCATGTAGCATATCCTCTAGCACTTGATTGACTCTTTCAGTCTAACCATCCATTTTAGGATGATCTGTTTTACTTAGGTTGAGTTGTGTGCCCAATCGTTTAAACACAGCCCTCTAAAAATGACTGTTGAATTTGGGATCACGATCACTCACAATGTTACTTGGCAATCCATACAACCTGTACAGATTGTCCACAAATAACTTGGTTAGCTTTGGAGTCTTAATGGTTGACTTGCTTGGAATAAACGTGCATAGTTTAGTCAATCCACCCATACCGAATCATGACATCATACAGTGGTTGGTAAACCCACATTAAATATCATAGAGATACTACGCTTGTGGTGTAAGATGCTTCGTAAGCTATCAACTCATGAATTTGCATGCCGCTCCAGGTGAGTCTTTGCTAAACACTAGGGCCCATAACACCTAGTGTGCATGCCTTTAGCAAAAACGTACTTGAACCTGCATTTTCATGATTTTAATTTCCAATGCCTATGGTGAATGTTATTCTTAATCACTTGAAAGCCTTGCTAAACCATTGGACCATAATACACTGTGAAAAATAATCACATATAGGTCACATGAAACATTGTCATTAATAGAGCACAACCTTGCTATAAGTGTAAACAACCATCTGTCAATGTTGTTTACAATACTTGTAACCTCAACAAGTCTGTACTTAGCACCCGATAATTTCTGGCCACCACTGAAATTATTCCTAATATTGTGTGCTCAAAATGGTCAAACCAATGGATGTGACCAGCACCTAGGGACTCTATCACGATACATCATTGGAAAACAAGTGCCAGTGTCAGTCCCAGAGACTCATATGCTCCACATGGAATATGTCTCAGAAGATGATGTTAGGAAAAGTAACGTCTAGCAAGTACGAGATGTACTTGTGTGTGGAGATAATTGCAAACACTCAGTGACATGAATGAGAGGGACCCTCATATACTTTGCTACACACTAGCTAAACCGAACTCCATGAGTTTCTAGACCATGTTGCACACCTTGTGACTAACAACATGTGCCAAACAGAACACTACCATGTAGATCTGTAATTTTTCAATAGGAGACGAACTCATCATCATATCCTGATGAACACTAATTTCCCAAAATTCTATGCTCTTACATGACCTTGTCATGTGATTGAAGAGCAAATTGGAATAAAGCATACTCGCAAATACATCCCACTTGTAGAGCGTAACCAAACTTAACCAAATCAGATGCTGATGAGGTTGAAAATTGCTTACACTTACCCGGATGGCCAGTGCATCTTTCCACATGGAAAGATATATGACCAAAATTCCTTTGACCTATTAAACACTAAAAATAAAGATTAACAAAGATAAAGAAATTTAAATTGTTAACTGTGGATGTTGCCTTGGCAATCCGAACCCCTTGGTTTGATCTTGGTAATCCAAATTCATGGGTTAGGGTCTGGAAAGAACTTATGAGCTACCCCTTTGCAATTTTTAAACGCCTTTCCTTGAAATCACGGCTGTAAAGAGGCCAATAAAAGACCAACAACACGTATAAAGTGATTTATAAATCACAAGTGGGGTCATACCTAGAAACTGTGCTCCTAGAGATACATCCAATGCCTAGAAACACGAGATCATTTCAAGTTAAAAGTGTATTCACAGCTAGATATGTGCTAGACATAAAATCCTATACCCTTGGGTTCTTTTGGACAATCGTGCTGTCCAAAACACTTATTGCATCTATACATCGTGGTATAGAGAAGCCTGTATGAATTTTAAATCATCAAAAACTCAGCTTGATCTTTGCACTTAAAGTACATGGTGCGAAAATGAGACCCATACCATCATTAATGGCAAAACACTTGCCTATCCATTAGAAGTGATGGAAATTCAATTGGGTAGGTATGGTCGATCTTTAAAACAATCCCTAATGGATTACAAGCAGATGGCTCTTAGCCATTCAAAAATAGATAGCTCGTAGCCCTTCAAAAACAGATGGCTCTTAGCCTTTATGTCATTTTGAAATAAGTATTCAGTCTACTGACGGGTGAATACTTATTTTTGTGGTGTCATTGCCACTTTCTTGCTGAGAGTTAGAGCACCCTGGCTCATGACTACGCACAGCCAAAACACGTATCAAAATCCTACATAGAAGGTTATCATTAGTTCTTGAGAGAAAGAGAAAAGATAAAGAGAATGGTGAATGAGGAACATTCCTTAAGTTACTATAACGCGTACCCTTTGCGTATGATGTTGTGCATTGTATGCCTGGTTGGTAGCTTATCCTATAAGCATTACAATCTACTTGTACAATGCTCTTGCAGAGAGAGGTAACCACATCCTGATCCACCTACCTTGTATGTGGTCGTGAATGTACCAGGGTGACTTAAGTATGGCACTTTGCATGTGAATTAAGTCCCTAATTTAGGTTCCTTGTAGGGTGGTTGTTTGTTGACAACCACAAAATAAACATAAATAGAAAATGTTTTAAGACATCAATAAATTACCTTGTCCTTGACAGAGTAGTTGGTGTTAGAGAAAAAGTGTAAATAGTAATGAGATGGAATTATGTCTTACCTTACTAGCATGTCATGCATGTAGAGGTGAAATCCCTTGGCGACAATGACGGCCCCTACAAATTGAGCCGATAGCAGAAGTGCCTTGCACAATCGGGCATAGATACATCACAATTCGCCGTTGTCATACATAAATTGTGAGCTTATATCCTCACTTTGCCAACAAATTCCCACAACTATGTGCCAATGTCGTTGATTCAAAGTTAATAGCACGATCCTAGCATGGGTTAGAAGCCTTGCTTCTCATGAATGTTATCAAAGTATTTTGCTTTGCCTGGTTGCTCTATTATGGCCAATTTTCTTGAGTTTTCAAAATAAAAACTCGCATGAATCTGGCTCATAGCCATATCTACTGCTAAAGTAAGAACTGATGGATGATACGCCTTCTGGCATTGGTTGACCTAACATGTAGACACCTTGCAAGTTTCCCATGTTCGTATGCTCATAGCATATTCCCAACTTGGGAACATCAATGCAAGATGCCTAAATTGAAGACTTGCTTCACATAAGTACTTTTGTGCTCATAGCCATCGGGTATGTCTGTCGACATATATATGTCATGGCAAAATATCATCGACCTTGTTGAGTAGCTACCACCAATTGACCTTGTCAAGACGAGTTGTACACCTTGTTGCCAATCATAAAAGTAACTTAAGATTCCCAACATGGAAACGAGATAGTTCACAAAATGTGACTATCCATTGCATCTAACTGTCAAATCATTCTTAAATGAAGCAACATTTGCTTGCCAAGCGACAAGTTGGAATCAATGCCCCCTGCTTTGGAATCCATACTATGTTTCTCTATACCCACCTTGATGGGGCTGTAGATCCCTTGATCTCAAAAGTCCCTTGCACAAGCCTTGCTTGAAGGAATAAAAAAGGCCAACCTTATGGCCATTTTGCGGTCGATAAACTCAACAAGATGTCAAGCATAACTGCTAGTTATCCCACCCTTTCAACTTTGTGTGGGTACGGATCCATTGCCTGTCTTGCGCTTATATATACCAAATTGGTGACAATATCAAAACACATCAAATCATAAATTTCAATATCATGATGCTTATCGGTCAATGGAAAACCTCCTCTTGAATTCTTGCAAGACTCTTCTTGAATTTTCGCTTACCAAATAATTGTTGTGAATTTATGAAATTTGGCATGCATCAAAATTTATGTTGCCCCGCCGTCTGCTCAGCCCGGGACAACGACTCGCCTTGTCCAAAGGAGACAGATCCAAGGAGTGAAGGGGGATTGGCCGGTGGGAACCCTCCCTTGGCTCAACTAAAATGCCCAAAGGTCCTTGACCTTGGGTGCTTAAGTCTGAAACAAAGCTCCTCTGGAGCTATGGTGTCGAACCAGGTAGCACGAGAGAGAGAGAGAGAGAGAGAGAGAGAGAGAGCCCGATGTGGTCACTTCCGGCTTGCGCGCCCATAGCGGGAATTACTCCCACTCCCCTTGCAAACTCAGTGAGCTAACTCTACGGTGTTTTTGTGCAGGTCGACCCAACCTCCTTCTCCTTTGCTAGGGTTGCTGCACGTGGCTCCTTCGGCTTCAGCTCCTCCATGCTATTGCATGAGCGTGAAACCACATGCAAACTTCACGTGCCACGTCCTCTTTTGCCCCAAAAATTTTTAAAGCTTTGATACCACTATAAAGCCCTGAGGAGCTACCTTGGGAATACGTCCTCCCTACCACCCTTTATGTAGGCCCTTGGCCGTTTGTATATGGTATTCCCCTATCCACACCTTGGCATTCGGCCCTTGGCCCGGTCCGTGACCCCCCAGGGTTGCCCTAGTATAACATGTCATGTCAAGAGTTATGGTTTACGGAGCACACAATGTGAGTAAGCAAGGACCTCCTCGCTAGGGAGAACGACCAATTGTATGCACCATGCCGGATGAAACCAAATGAAAGATTATCCTTGAATATACTTGGATCTATTTGAGGGATGCAAAATGTTTTGTATGTGAAGATCACGCTATTAAGAAAAAAAATATGCGTCGCAAGGAACATGAGAAGAGGAATAAGAAAAACAAGGAGATCTCTCATGAAGAAAATGTGCCCAAGGAGGAGACAAGTTCCTCGAGAAAATAGGAATGTGCAACCTATGAGGCTGAGTTACAATTGAAAGTATGAGTTTGGAATTGCAATGGATACCCATGGAATGTGGAGGTTGGCATAGATGAGCTAACAAGCAAAGCCAATGTTGTACTTGTTGTTGAAACTTGGGAGCATGATACACAAAGGATTAACGGGTTGGAGGATTACAATGTACATTCATTGATGTGTTCAAAGAATCAACAAAGAGGGCAAGGAGGGGTAGCATGTATAGTTAAGAAAGGATTGGAAGATTTTTTATCAATTGTGAAAGATGACAAGCACAAACGCTATGTATGGCTGAAAATTATGACACCAAAAACAACACCCATTTTTGTAGCCGATTGCTGCATTCCTCATCATGAATCCCCCTTTTATGCTTGCATGGATAGAGATCAACCATTTTTTGATTTAAAGAAGGACATTGCTTATTTTAAAGGCAAAGGTGATGTTATTTTCTTTGGGGATATGAATGTGCGCACAAAAACATTGTAGCATGATACTCAAAAATTTGATATGCCATACATTTCAAAGGAGTTGGAGGAAGTTCACTTTTATGATCGTACTTCAATGGATGAGAAAGAGCTAGATCACTATGGAAAGTTACTTTTACACATGTGCAATAGCATGGGTATGCTCATTGCCAATGGTGTATCTTTCTGGAGTGGAACCGGTGGATTTACAGGTAGAAAACATAATGGGGATAGTGTGATTGACTATATGCTACTCTTCGAAGCCATCATGTATTGCATAAAGAGTTTTACGCTTGGCCAATGAACCCCGGAATTAGATCATTGGACCTTATGTATTGACCTTGCATGTGGAGAAGCAACTAAGCATGATAATGCCAGCCAAAGGGAAGAGAAGTTATTACTATTTATGGATTTCAAATGTGCACCAATGTATATTGAAATGGTTGAGCAAAAGTTGTGGATGAAAAAAAATTATTATGATGCACCATTGGAAACCAAATGTGAAGCTTTGAAGAAATTTATTTGTTCTTGTGCTGAAGAATGTTTGTCATAAAGCATGTCCATGGTTTCAACAAAGATAGATCACACAAAAGGTGGTTTAATAAAGAATGTCAAGATGCTCGAAAGTCCTTGATAAAGCTTTATGCAGCTATGGACAAAGACAACTATCAAAGTCATTTGTATATATACAAGGTATTGATTCAAAAATAAAGAAGAAGATGGGAAGTAAAGTGTATTTTTTCAAGTTCAAGAAAAGGCATGTGCATGTGGAAGATTTTGAAGAAACTTGAGGGTCAAGCGGGTTGAGAGTTTTGGTAACTTGAGTCATTGTGGATATATACACATATTGTAGGCAGTGAGTCTGTAATGGAAATGGCCTATGAACTTTGAGAATAGTGGAATTAAGAGAATTAAAGTGAGCAGTTTTGTGAGATCGCTTTGAGAACATAGAGGGTGAACTTAATTGATGGTAGCAACATGAACATAGTACTTAATTAACTTGGCATGAACAATAATTTTGCAAGAGAGAGAGTATTAGAGAACATGACAATAGTTGAGGACCCCATTTACTTGGAGCCGGTGCCAGGCTTTTGTATTATAGATTCTCCCATCAAGAGAGACTTGGTACAATATAATCTTTGTGTTCCTTGTGGACTTGGTGATTCTATGAAGATGGAAAGCTTCATGCATCACGAGCATAACATAAACTTAACTATCCCAAGCTTCAGTCCCAAGGCCTCAAACACCTTCGAAGGTGGAGAGAGCTAGCGGGGAATGAGGGTAGGGAAGAGGAAGAAGAATCATTCATAGGATAAAGAAATAGTTCCTCACTTATTATCACTCTTCTTGCTTAGCATAGCATAATAGCATAGTAATGAAGATGAAGAAGATGGCAAGATTAAGCATTGAATCATGGCTCTTGGTTGGATTTGCATTCCATAGCCAAAGTGTTGGTGTAGGCTCTCCACTTTTCAACAAGCTTGGAGAAGGAGATGGAGCTCTTGCACTTTGCACTTCCCACAATGAGAGTATGTGTGTGTGTGTGTGTGTGTGTGTGTGTGTGTGTGTGTGGGGGAGAGTATACCCCTTCTCATGCTTGGTCCACCTCTCTCTCTCTCTCTCTCTCTCTCTCTCTCTCCACGTGCCACCTTCCCTTAAAGCCTTAATAAACCCCAAGCAAAATTTTTAGATGTTGATTTTATTTGCCTCTATTCCAACACCACTCCAATTTCAAAAAATCCCAAAGGAACCCCCAATATTTTGTCATAAATTTCCAAAATGCCCTTCAAATTATCCGAATTTTCCGAGATGAAATTTCTTTGAAGATAGAAAAGATTGTAGCTTTTCATAAGAAAACTGATTGTATATCAATACAAGATGATTAAACTAGAATTTGAGTTGGTTATGTAGGCTTTGGAGACGGATTGATTCATTAATTCTAGAGATAATTGCCTTTTTTGAGAGGAAATCAAGCACTCAAAAACGGATCTCAATTGTCAAAAAGGAATAAAGATAAAAAAATCTTGAACAATCCAACCAAAATAGATACAAGGGTATTTTCGGAGTTTTCACAAATTAGAAAGGTATTTTGGTAATTTTCCCTTCCATTTATTTGTATCACACCCCAACTTTGGGGGGCAAGATGAGACCGTTTTGAGACCTGCCATGTCCAGTTTCCCTTTCCTTTTGCATTTCCTTAAACTTTTCACTCCTTCATGCCCCAAGGCATCACTCAAGATACCCCTTAAAACAAATGAAAAAAAGACTGTGGCTACCTTGGCTCCATGTTCAGTGTTTATCAAATTGAAATTTTTTGTTGAAAGTGGTGTGGTTGCTCATCTACTATTTTCTAGGCTAGGAGAGATTATGCTCCTACAAATAGTCCTTGTGCCATATCTCTATTCACAAAAGACTCATTGGGCTCAAAAGTCAAGCCTGTTTGCATCATGGCTCCACGTTTCAGTGTTTATGTAGTTGAAAATTTTTGTGGAAAGTGGTGTGGTTGCTCATCTACTATTCTTTAGGCTTGGAGAGATTATGCTCCCACAAATAGTCCTTGTGCCATATCTTTGTCCACAAAAGACTCATTGGGCTCAAAAGCCAAGCCTAAGGCAATATGCATTGGGGCGCATTTAAAGGCAAATTCACATTGTCTAGATCATACTATAGATGAGGACTTTCAAGAATTTCACATCAATTGAGCTATAAAATTTGGTTCTTGTGCATAAATGGTTAGTATCTCCTTGTGATCTTGAGTGGACGACTCTTGTTTTTTTTTCAAAACTCACAAAAGTGAGTGATTCTTATATTAAAGATATCAAAAAATTACAACGTAATCCCTACTCACAACCTGAGCCAGGGCATCCACAATATCATAGAGTTCAAAGTACAACCAAGAGCCAGGAGTTGCCATAGATTAAGGTAAGCTCTAGTCTGCTTGAATAGGCTTAATGGTCCAATGCCATTCATCTAGGTCATTTCTTTTACCAAATGAGACAACCAATTCCCTACTTTCTTGCCTGATTTATGAGAGATTGGCACACGAGAGACTACTCTCAAAGACCCGATAGTTCTTGGCCTTCCATATTTGCTTGAAGTAGCAAAATCTAACTATTTGTGTGCAAATCAGTAACACTTGGATTTTCATGCCCATCCCTCCAAAGATCAGGTCATTCTTAAAGAAACCAATCTTCCAAGTCTTTTGAACCCATTTGCATGTATTCCCTACCAGCCCACTTATACATGGGCACTCCTTGAACAGGTGAACGAGGTCCTTGGTAGCCGTTTTGTAGCCAGAACATCTATCATATTCAATCCCTATGGCGGAAATATTCACTCATGATGGCAAGGCCCCCGATAGAACCTTCCAAAGATCTTCATTGTCAGAGGCCAATGTATCTTCCACATGTTATTTGTTACCGCCCTCCACCTAGCCTCTGGCCATTGCTTTCCCTAGAGCTTGTTGAGGGGATGGAACCAATCCAACGAGATCATGAGACAAAGAGAGGATGGGAATGGAGAGAGCTTTTGTAGGGAGCTTCTTTTAGGCCTTCCACTAGAGGAGTGTCTGCAAGGAAAATGCTTTCTACGCCTAATTAGAGAGAATTTTTTGGAGGGAGCTTAAGAAGTGCATGATCCTAGGTTCAAATTTTAAAGTGTCAAGTTGTCCTTTTTGATGTACTTAATAAGTGTGAGTGCACTTTAAGAGGATTTTAGAGAGAAAGAAATATAATTTCTTACAAGGGTGAAAGTATGAAAAGGTGGTCAAGTTTTGGGGAAAAATTGGTAGATCACTTTGGTACTTTCTTGTTGGGTGAGAGTCTAGTTTAAGTTGATTAAGGGTACCAAGATTTGAAAATTTCACATCAAGATTTCATCATTGAAATGCAAGCATAAAAAAAGGTAATCTTCTCAGTGCTAGAAAGCGAGACTCTGACCGCCAAGGAGCACTCCATGCAAAGAGCTTTGTGTGACCTGCTTGCGACTCTTTTCATAGCTACCTCTCTTCTATGTTGTGCCATGACTACCACAAGAAATCTGCGAGCCATCTCCTCCTCAAGGGGGTCAAGGATCTCTCTCTCTCTCTCTCTCTCTCTCTCTCTCTCTCTCTCTCTCTCTCTCTCTCTCTCTCTCTCTCTCTCTCTCTCTATCTATCTATCTATCTCCATGTATGTGTATCCCCTCCGTGTGTGTGCACGAGCGTGCGTATGTGTGTGTGTGTGTGTGTGCGTGTCATTAAATATCTAATATCTAACCAACCCAAATGATTTTCTCATATTAAATTGATCATTTAATATGGGATAATAAACGGGAACAAGGGTTAGAATATAGACATGTGCTTATGGATCTATCTCAACATGGGGCCAATGGTAAAGGGACCCAAATGAGAGATGGTCTCTCAAAGAGCAAGGTTAACTAATGAAGCTTAAAAGACGTTAGAGCTAGCTTCATTAAAGACCTCCAATGGTTAGTGTTAAAAGTTCTTTGACCTTAAGCAAACTAGGGTTGAGCTTGCGGTGGGAACCCGACCTAAACTTAAGCAAGCTAGGGATGTGCTTGAGGTGGGAACCTTAAGCAAGCTAGGGTTGTGCTTGAGGTGGGAACCCTACCTAAACTTAAGCAAGCTAGGGTTGTGCTTGAGGTGGGAACCTGACCTAAACTTAAGAGGTCGGAACTCCACCTAAGGTGCTTGTCATGCTTGATGACTAAGGTACTTGAGGTACTTATCACATTTAATAAGGAAGTTGCTTGAGAAGCTTCCTATGCATGGGGGGTAAGATGCTTGAGTCAAAAAGAGAACCTACACACTTAATGAGGAAGTTTCTTGAGAAACTTCCTATGCATAAAAATCTCAAAGTTAGGGGGATTCTAAAAGAGCACATGGGACACATGTCAGACTCTCACTAAGCTTAACCACATGGTGTGCTTGAATGCTATTGGTGGTTGGGCTAAAGAGGGGTCCAATGAGCTTCTACTTCCATCTAACAAATATCTAGATATTTTCAAGCTCTCTCTCTGTAAGGGGTAAGGAGGACACTTGTCAAAAGACTACCCATGTACTTGACTGCATGTGATTGGCTAGGGGGAGAGGGGTCCAATGAGCTTGCAACATGCAGAAAGGTCACCACTCGCCCAAAGCAAGGAGGGGGGGTGCTAGGGGGATATACTCCACACACACACTCGTTTGCAAAGGCCATTCTCACTTGGTGAAAGTTGAGGAACACCACCTCCTTCTCCAAGCTTGTAAGAGTGAAAGCCTACACCAACACTCTTGGCTATGGAATGCAAATCCAACCAAGAGTCATGCTTCAATGCTTAAGCTTGCCATCTTCTCCATCTTCATTACTATGCTATTATGTATGCTAGCAAGAAGAGTAATGATAAGTGAGGAACTATTTCTTTCTCCTATGGAATGTTTCTTCTTCCTCTTCTCTATCCTCATTCCCCGCTAGCTCTCTCCACCTTCGAAGGTGTTTAAGGCCTTGGGACTGAGGCTTGGGATAGTTAATGCTTTCTTCAAGTTTATGTTATGCTTGTGATGCATGAAGCTTTCCATCTTCATTGTAACACCTAGGTTACAAGGAACACAAAGATTGTATTGTACCAAGTCTCTCTTGATAGGAGAAACTATAATACAAATGCCTATTGGAGGGGGGATCGGCTCCATATGAATCCGGTCCTCAACTATTGTCATGTTCTCTAAACTCTCTCTCTCTTGCAAAAGTATTGTTAATGCCAAGTTAACTAAGTACCATGTTTATGTTGCTACCATCAATTAAGTTCAACCGCTATGCTCACAAAGAATCTCTCAAAAGTGCTTCACCTAATTTCCTAATTCGACTACTCTCAAAGTTCATAGGCAATTTTCATTACATTGGTATTAGAGCATTTGGTTTCTCTTTTCTTGCTTAAGAAGAGAGGTCCTTAAGTAGCCTATTAATGGTTGTTTTTGTTAATTATATTAGGGTAAGTGGGTCTGGGATCTATTATCGGTTTTGTTGAGCCCACTATGTGGGATATGGTGCACACCTCGAGAGATTTGGTCTTAATAATGGAGTCTTTTTAGACTTGCCTACGGCTTTACCATTATTGAGCCATAAGAAGTCCAAAAGGAGCTATCCCTCGACAATTTCGCTATGTTAGACTCACTCCACTACTTTCTATAATTAACCAATTCGAGCCGTGGGTGTAGATACTTAGGTACCTATTTTCAAAGGCTAAGAGGAGTAGCAACTAAGGTTTTGAATTGCCAAAGCATACACTAAGTAAACACGTAAGTTTAATTAGCATGGCTGACAATAACCAAGAGAGGAGAATGAACATTGATAACTTTGATTTTGCACATGAAGGTGCCAATGATGATGCCCCCATGTTTGTTAATTATCTTGTCACTAGGTTGCAACAAGCTATGGGCAACCCCACTTTGCAAGCCGAAGTTACTCAACAACTTCGTGCTTATGGGATTTCCTTTCCTCTCCAAGAGGAGAGAGAGCTTACGAGGCCTCTTGAAGAGACCCCCAAAAGAAGACTCTCTCCCATATGAGAGGAGGAATCCAAAGATCAAGAAAGCAATGAATCCCTAAATTCGTCCAAAGATGTGGCTCCATGAAGAAGGAGGACTAAACGATCGCCAACTCCTCTTAAGAGGAAACGGTTAACCCATAGTCCTTCTCCTTGTCACTCCAAAAGGGAAGAGAGGAAACCAAGGAAGAAAAGGGCAAGAAAGAGGTCACCCTCTTCTCCTTCTTCTTCACCTTCCTCCTCTACGGATGAAAGCTATGGCTATTCTCCTAGATAATATAAGAGGGGAGGACATCACAAATCTTACCCTGCATGGCGAAGGTCACAAAAGCTCAAGAAGTTCAAAGAGGGAGGAAAGAGTATCTCTTTTCTCACCTATGATGGCACCTTTGGTGCTACCGACAAATTATTGGCCTTCATCCAACAATTTGATGCGGCCTTTGGAGACGAGGGCTTCACGGAGTCCTCCAAGCTACGCCATGTAGCTATGCACTTCCAAAAATCGGCTCGTCAATGGGGGGCTAGCCTTCGAGGCAATGGCGAAGCCCCAAATACATGGAAAACTCTACGAGTTTCCATCATGAAGCAATTCCTTGCAAGTGATGCAAAGGACAAAGTGCTCACCGAATGGCGGAGTTTAAGGATTCTCTCTCATGAATCTATCCACAAATATGTGGAAAGTTTTGGGATTTACATCTCAAGGCCACTGTCTTTCAAAAGATAGACTTTGTGAGAAAAAACAACAATTCTGTACGAGATTACCTGAAGAGATGGCCGAGTATTTCAACTCTCAATGGCCTGACTCTATCAGCGAAGTAATCCACCATACCATGGTTGCTTCACGCATCAATTTCCAACAAGGGGTTAGATGGAATGTCAAACCCATGGAAAATAAAGACAAAAATGATGCAAAGGGAAAAATTAATGCCCAAAATTTTTCCCACAGCCATTCCAACAACAACAACAACAATCGATCCAAGGAGAAAGGAGTTTACAAAGGAAAAATAAACTCTCTCCTGAAGAGCTTGAAACTTTTCG
This sequence comes from Adiantum capillus-veneris, assembly GCF_014529385.1. NCBI lineage: Eukaryota > Viridiplantae > Streptophyta > Polypodiopsida > Polypodiales > Pteridaceae > Adiantum > Adiantum capillus-veneris. The sequence goes on along the minus strand of NC_140942.1, from coordinate 64,443,628 downwards.
CAAGGATCACAAATGTTTTAAGTGTGGGGAGCAAGGACATGGCTATCGTTCTTGCCCCAAAAGAAATGCTCGCAATGAGACTCCTAGAGCTTCCACTATCGAAGCTCCAAAAGAGGATACTCATTGCAAAGGATCACCTCTCTCCTATGCTTGGGGAAAGGTAAGGGAGCATGATGCTTTCATCTTGTTGACCCTGGTTCTACTCTCAACTTCATATCAATGGAGTTGGCCACCAAGTTGGGCATTCAAGCTTTTGAGATGAGAGATGCTGTAACTTTCGGTGCCGCTTTCAAGGGACATCAAGCCTCTGTTACTCCCTTGATTGGGAAGTTGAGGCTTCATGTCCAAATCTATGTCAACAAAGAAGACTTCTTCATCTCTCCTCTCCAACATGAGGATGCTATCCTAGGGATACCATGGTTCAACCGCATGGCTGCCAACATGAAGTTCTCTGAAAGGAGAATCTACTTCACCTACAGGGGAAACAATATGTATATAGATGCTAATGAGTCTGGTCATACTATACCACTTGTAAATCCTCTTGCCCTTTATAAATTAATGAAAAGCTCAAATTCTGCGTACATGATTTTTGTCAAAGAATCCCTAAAAGGTCCTAATGTTTCATCAAAGGTGAATGGTAGGAATCAAGAAGAGTTAGACTTATCTAACTTTCTAGAAGGATTCCAAGATGTGTTCATGGATGATATCCCTATGGAATTACCTCCAAAACGAGGGGATGATGACCATCGAATTGAGCTCCTATCAGGAAGCTCACCGCCTAACAAACCTCCCTATCGAGTTTCATAAGCTCAACAAGAGGAGATCATGAGGCAAGTACAAGAATTGGTAGACAAAGGAATGGTGAGGCCTAGCTTCTCGCCCTTTTGCTCTCCAGTCCTTTTAGTGCAAAAGAAAGATGGTACATACCGCATGTGTGTGGACTATCGCGCACTAAACCATATCACTATCAAAAACCGATTTCCCGTACCTCGGGTAGAAGATCTGTTTGATAAGCTACAAGGCTCTACCTACTTTAGTAGGATTGACCTTAAAAGTGGCTACCATCAAATAAGGATAGTGAATGAAGATATCCTAAATACCATGTTTCGTACAACGTTTGGCCTTTATGAATATCTAGTCATGCCTTTTGGCTTGACTAATGCACCAGCTACATTCAATCGATTAATGGAGAAAAAATTTAGAACCTACCACAAATTCACTGGAGTGTTCTTTGATGATATCGTCATCTACTCCAATTCCTTGGAGGAACATAAGCAACATCTCCAAGTGATTTTTCAAGCATTAAGGGAGAATAAGCTTTTTCTCAATCAAAAGAAAAGCGAATTTTTCCTTCAAGAGATTCAATACTTAGGTCATATTATCTCTGGAGATGGTATCCGTATGGATCCATCAAAGCTGGAGATAATAAAAGCATGGCCTAATCCAACAAATCTACATGAGCTAAGAAGCTTTATTGGTATGTGTGCATACTATAGACGCTTCATAGAAAAATTCTCTCAAATAGCACGACCATTACATGACTTAACAAAAAAAAAACGTTAAGTATTCCTGGACTGCTAAGGAGCAAAGTGCTTTTGACAAGCTCAAAGAGAAGCTTATCTCCCAACCGGTCCTTATGCTTCCGGACCAGCTCTCAAAGCCATTTGAGGTCCAACGTGATGCTTGTGGTGATTTCCTTGGAGCAGTCTTGCTTCAAGAAGGGCATGCCATAGCATATGAGAGCCGAAGGCTAAACACGGATGAACGGGTCTTAGGCATTTATGAGAAAGAGCTATTAGTTGTTCTACATGCCCTAGATACATGGAAGCACTATCTATTGGGGACTCCATTCATCTTACGAACAGACCATCAAAGTCTCAAGTACTTCATGACGCAAACAAAGCTTTTCGACAAACAAATGAGGTGGGCAAATTTTCTTTCACAATTTAATTTCCACATTGCTCACATTGTTGGTGATAGCCGTTTTTCGTCTCTCCATAATTGCCATAGTAAGCTACTTCACCCTATCAAATCACTCAAACACTGTGGCTATGTCTACCATTTCACTGTACATAGGCGTGTGTGAGTTAGGGGACTTTCCCATATCTTCTAAAAAACCCTTAATTTGGTCGTCACTGGGTTAGTTGAGCAGAAAAAAAAAAAAAGTATATTATGGCCCATTTGTGTGTAAATATTTCATTGTATATAGAGCCTAAATAAAAGGATTTTTCATAATTATTTTGGTATTTATTTAAATATTTATACTTAAGTGTGTGTTATTTATGCTATGTACATTAACTCATCATTACCATATTTTTTCTTACCATTTTGCATACTCTTTATTCCATATAAAAATAATTTCATACAAGCTTCTTTTATTTTTGGTGTAACTCCATCCCAACAAAAATCCAAAAAAACTAGTTTTATTTATGTGTATATTTTTTCACTATTGTCATTTTTTCCTTCCTACATCTATTCTCTTTTACTCTCATAAATTAGAACACCAAAAATATTCACCTTTTTATGGTAGACTTATAATGAGAGAGATTTATTTTGACCCCTTTATATTTTTTCCACCTATATTATTTATATTCGACATGTACATATTTTTTTAGACCCCTCAATATTTGATTTTCTTAGTTGTACTATTCACTTATATCATGATCTCAACAATATCTTCAATTATAGACCTACCAAATAAGGTCAAGGATATGTGGCATGCATGCATGCACCATGGGGAGCTCACTCTTGGAGGTATTCAAAAGAATCATCCAAAGAAGGACCTCACAAGGACCTTGAGCAGTGGAAAAAACAGTCGGTTTTGCTGAATTTTTAAAGATCACATGCTCCCCGAATTTGGAAAGGTGATACAAACAAAAGTTGTAGCTCGTGAGCTGAACTTTCACCTCAAATGTTTTCATATTTTTTTGAGCTACGAGCTGTGAGCTATGATTTTATTGGTGGACCCCAGTTTGCCCATGCTATGCAGCCACACTCCCTCTTCCACTTTATCATTTTTCTCTTTCACACACACTCCTCCCTCTCCTTCCCACTCCCAAACCTGCAACTCCCATGTCCTAATTCACCCTCTTCACCATTGCCACTTCTCTCACACCTCCATAGCCTTCATCCTCCATTTCTACACCCTAGGTGTCCCCCTTTCTCTCTACATATATGTCCATATTACCATACTCTCTTCAGCATTGTAAAGAACTTCAAAAAATCAGCAAAAATCCAAGGTTAACCTCTGTAAATGAAGGCTTTATCATGAATTTTCCAAGGTTTGAAGATAGCATAGCTTCATCGACACGCGTTACTTCGCCATGCTGACCGCTTGTTCTATCGGTGTTGTAAAGAGGTGAATGTCAACTTCTCCAAGCTTCAACCTTGCTTTACAAGCTTATCCCTTCTCTAACTTTTCTCATCATATATCTCACCATTTGGTGAATGATTTTGTAAATATTTTTTAGTGATAATTACTAACTACTAACCACTAACCTTATTGTAAAATGCACCCTCTACTAGAGTAGGCCCTCCCAAATTATTCACTCAATCCCTCTCTCCTTTCATCCTCAATAATTCTCTTCCCTTGAGCCCACATCCATGTGACTCAAAGGACAAGAGAGACCCACCCTCATTAAAAAAAATAAAAATATGCATAATCTTTTATTCCTTCAAATAAACTTGATTAGGCCTAATCCAAATCGGGGCTTCTAAAACCTATAAATAGAGCCCTTCTCTCCCTTGTAAATCATCCCATGATCACACTACACCACACCATTCTCAACACATAACACACCACTCTTCAAGCCTAGTTGTGTAGAGTGTGTGCATTGTGAATGCTCTATTCCATCACTACACATAGGTGTATGGAGAAGCTTGAAGTTAGTTATGCCATCTAGAGGAGTGGAGTGTATGCCATACTCTTCACCACACTTGTAGCCTACTCTTGTGCATAAATAAGATTTATAGTTTTGGGTACAATTGTATGTTGCAACTACGACTCTTCTCTCCAAATTGACTTGATAAGTTGGCTCATCAGGTGGTTGAAGGTATATTGTCCTTGAAGTTTGTTGTGCCATTTCATGCTTGGTGGGTTGAGGGCTTGTTGAATTGTTTGCCTAAAAGGTCAATTGTAAGACGGTGCTCGGTGAGAGGGCTCCCGTGACCCTAAGACAATTTGTGTATTGGCAACAAGGTCAAGTTTTGTGTTGTCTCTCTATTTCTCATCAAGCTTTGTGTGCATCTAGTCTTTAAGGCTAAGACTGAGTTGCTCAAGTTGATTTGTGCTCTTTACCTCTCTCTGGCGTGGTGAATGTTTGTGTTTGCTGTGTGTGGCTATCTTGCATTCCCCTGTCTTTGTGTGTTTGAGTACAAGGAGATATCATGTGCGTCCTAGTTTGCATCTACAACTAGGTGGTGCCCCTTTTCTTGTTTGGTTTTTGGCTGTGGGTTATTGTTGTCTCTAATTGTGCTTGCCCCAGCCCCAATTGAGCAGCACGGGAGCCTCGAAGGGTGTTTAGAGGCCGCCCTTATTGTTGCCTGCCCCGGACCGCCTCCAATTGGTGCCCCCATGGAGGACGGCTTGTGTATGTTTTGTGTAGGCTCAACCTTTAGCATAATCAAGTAGCTTGCATGAATCACACATAATTGTTAGTACTAAGTTGCAATTTCAACGTGTAATTTGTAGAATTTTAGGTCCTCTTAGGTTGGCAGAGATAAACGCATAAGTAAATCCTTCTATTTTGCCTCTCATTAGGTACGACCTTAGTTTGGACGTCTATATTTTTGTTTTGTTTTAAGCATAAGGTCATGCATAGACAATGGATAATGGCCCAAGAATAGAGGTTTTCCCCTTTCATTTCACTCCACACATTAGAATAAACATTGCAATTAGTAGAAAAATCCATTTTCAACAACGTATGGTGTTCATGTTTGGTGCCCAAAGAGTAGGAGAAATTCTCGCATCACCAAACCCTGTCATCTTGCCTCATATTGATTATCATAGGTCATTTGATGTGAATATTTTTATTTTGTTGTAGAATAGATTGCAATTTAGAAAACATTATTGTGTAAATTTTTTTAAGAAAGAAAAACAAAAACGTGTTGTCACTTTGAAACCGATTCAATGGAGGCCCAACGCCAAATGTCCGGATATCCTCTTTTCTTTGGAGAGCCTGGAGAGGATGCAGAATTATTTTTAGCAAATTTCAAGATGTCTTGTCGTATCAAGAGGATAGTAACTGATCAAGAACGCGTAGAGATGTTTGAAGTGGTCCTTAGGAAAGATGCTAGCACTTGGTTTCACTCGTTTCATGAGGAAGTTAAAGGGAATTACACGGAAGTTGTGAATCATTTCAAGAGATACTTCTTTGATCCCCAAAACACTCAAAAACTATGGCAAGACATTGTTTCTCATAAGCAAAAAGACTTAGATGACTACTACTTGTACAAGCAAGAGTTTCTACATCTTTGGGCTCTATGGATACGAAATGTTGCTAACCCTGGTGATGGTGCATAATTTCTAAAGAAGGAGAGGTTCATAGCCGGACTCTTTCCTGACCTTAAGGTAAAAGTTGAGGCGGGTGCACCTGCTACCTTTGATGCAGCTGAAACTAGGGTTGCTGAGAAATATAGGAAACTCAAGTGCCTAAGGGGAGAGGTTCCAATAGAAGGTCTTAGACCCAAAGTTAAGTCACAAGCATCAACATCTAAGGAGATTCCTGACGTAACGGCGGAAGTGATTGAGAAGTTAAATGAATCTTTAAGCAGCCTGTCAATTCACCTTGCACAAGCTGTAGGTCCAAAGAGACAAGCAAAGAAGTCTGAAGAGCGAGATCCACGACCTAGGAGAGTCTTGCAATGTTGGAATTGCGGAGAGTCTGGACATGGGATGTATAATTGTCCTTGGCCCCGTGGGGAGCCAGGGAGACCTAACTTGAATTACCCAGTGATGAATGTAGGTGAAGGAACTAGTCAGCAACCACGGCTTCTACAAAGGCCAAATGGAGCAAGACCACCTCCACAAGGATTGGAAGGAGTTCCACCTTTTCCAGACCCAAATGTGCATGTGGTAGAGGTGACAAACTCAAATGAGGTTGAAATGGAAGCAAATGGCATTAAGCATGGCCGAGGAAAAGGTAAAGAGAAAGAAGGTGTCACATCACAGAGTGACCATGGACGAGGCAAGAAGGCAAAGGAGACCAAGGAAGCTAAGAGGACTCGACGTCGTATCAATCTCCAAGACTTCCCTCTTGGACATGGTATGGCTCCATACAACCTATTGGAAAACATGAGAGGTAAGGGTCCTGATATCTCATGGCCTCAGTTTTTTGCATTATGCCCACAAGTTAGGAGGGATTTAACGAAGGCAGTTAGCACTAGGAGAAAGATAAAAGAGAGTGTTCCTGTTGTAAAAATTGCACATGCTGAAATGAATGAAAATATCACACCTATGCTAGATTTTTACATCAAAGGAAGATTGGTTAGGAAAGGTCTAGTGGATGGGTGTGTGTGGATTACCGTCCACTCAATGAGGCAACAAAAAGAGATCACTTTTCCCTCCCATTTCAAGATGAGATACTAAATGAGGTAGCTGTTCATGAGAAGTACACTGTGTGTGATGGCTACTCGGGTTACTTTCAAATAGGTATTGCATTGGAAGATCAGTTGAAAACAACCTTCATCACTCCTTGGGGTTGTTATGCTTTTAGAGTCATGCCATTTGGTCTGGCAAATGCTCCTGCAGCTTTCCAACGCTTCATGAACATGGTGTTTCAAGCATTCTTTGGAAAGTCCATTAGGGTTTTCATTGATGATTTTTGCATTTATAGCTTAAAATCATTGCATCTACAAAGGGTAGAAGAAGGTTTAAAGAAGCTCTACGACATGGGAGGTCAACTCAACCCCGACAAGTGTCACATAGGTGAGGATGAAGTGATCTTGCTTGGTCACAAGGTTTCCTATAAAGGCATTGAGGTGGATCCTTCAAAGGCAAAGGCTCTTATTGAGCTCCCATCACCCAAGAATCTCAAAGAGGTCATCTCATTCATTCAAAAGGTGAAGTATATGTCACGCTTTATTCACTTAGCTTCGGAGTTACTTCAACCTTTGCAAAAGTTGACACAACAAGTAGAATTTGCATGGTCTTATGAGCTTGAAGAGTACTTTTGTAACATTCCAGTCATTTTGTCAGAGCTACCAACACTCATGCCTCCTTGTTGGGAGTACACATTCTTTGTTACCTCTAGTGTTGGGAGGGAAACAATTGGTACAGTTTTATTACAACAAGATCCCCATAGTACCCGGATGCGACCCATCTACTTTGCTAGTAGGGTCATGAATGCTTTGGAGAGAGGCTACATGGAGGCAGAACTCATGATGCTTTCTCTCATGTTTGCGGTTATAAAGTTTAGATCCTACTTGCTACCAAAACCTTTTGTAATTCTCACTGCAAAAAATTTGTTTCCTTGGGTGTTATCTCAAATGAATCTTAGCACTAGGATCTCAAAGTGGATTATGGAATTGTAAGAGTTCCAATACTCTTTCAAGGTAGAAGATAGTGTGCGTGCACAATTGGCAGGGATCCTTACTTATAGGGTACATGAGAAGGAGATTGATGTACCTGAAGTAAAGACCCTACCATTGCCACCACCTAAAAGTATTCCTAATGCTTTTACCTTGTTCTTTGATGGAGCTTTTCGACGAGTCACAGGAAAAGCAGGGGGAGGGCTAGTATTGCTCAACCCAAGTGGAGAGGTGGTCATGAAAGAGAAGGTCAATCTACCAGGTTCAACTAGCAACAATGAAGCAGAATATGACACACTACTTCATGGTTTAGAGTTATGCATTGGCCAAGGTATACAACGTCTCATGGTAAAGGGAGATGCACTTCTCATTGTGAAGCAGATTTTAGGCATTTGGGCATGCAAGAATGAAAACCTAAGGACAAAAGTTCATGCCATTCGTAGGTTGTTTAACCAATTTGAAGAAGTGCAACTATATCATATTCCTAGGAAACCAAATGAAGATGCCGATTTACTTGTACAACAAGCAGTTACATGTGTTGAGAAAGAAGTGCAGGTCATCATGGTGGCAGCAACTGTCAAGCAACCGAGATACCAGAGATTGGAGTCATTGACTCCCATTATTAGCTACATTTTGGAGGGTGAGTTTCCACTATACTTCACGAAGGCTCAGAAGAGGAGACTCATGAAGAAGGCAAGCACGTATCTCTTCCTAGAAGGATCCCTCTACCAAAGAGGGAAGGATCAAGTGTGCAGAAGAGTACCAACTATTGAGGAAATCCCATCCATTCTAAAAGGTTTGCATGAGGAAGTGTGTGGTGGTCATTTTGCACAGGAACTCACTGCAAAAAAGATTTTGCTTGCCGGATATGTTTGGCCAAGCTTGCACATTGATGTTCAACATTGGTGTAAAAGTTGTCACAATTGTCAGATTAATGGAAACAAGCGTCTGTTACATGGTCCACGTCAGCTAGTCCTTGCAAATGGTCCGTTTGAAAAATGGGGCATTGATGCTATGGATCCATTGCCTAGGACTAAAAATGGAAAATTGTATATCTTGGTGGCCATAGACTACATGACTAGGTGGGTAGAAGCTCAAAGTGTGGCAAGAGTGAATGTGAAGATAGTTAGCAAGTTTGTGTACACTCACATTTGTTGCAGATTTGGCACACCTTTGGAGATTGTTTCTGATAATGGTCCAGGGTTTAGAAAGGGCTTGCTCACAGAAGTCTGTGAAGAACTTCACATTCTACATCGTCATAGTATACCCTACTATCCCCAATCAAATGGTTTGGTAGAAAAAGCTAATGGTGTCATTGTAGGCATCATTAGAAAGATGGTGAAAAACAAGACAAAGTTGTGGGATGACTTCTTGGATGGTGCCTTGTGGGCATATCGAACCACATATAGGGAAGCCACGGAGTTTACACCATTTCACTTGGTCTATGGTCAAGAGGCTTTACAACCAATTAAGCTCAACATTCCAACAATGCGACTTCATGGCAAAGCAGCACAAGATGATCAAGAAGCATGGATGGATCGACTTCTTACCCTAGCTGAGCTTGAGTGGAAAAGAGGAGCAGCATACGAGTGCTACAAGAGGAAAGCTACGCAGGCGAAGGAGAAGCTTGACAAGAAACTAAAGGACAAAGGCATCAATGAAGGAGATCTTGTGCTAAGGTATGACAATCGACTCGACAATCGTTTTGATGCCAAATTTAAAACTAGATGGCAAGGGCCATACATAGTTAAGAAGGCTTTCAATTCAAGTTACTATCAACTTATGGACTTGAATGGGAAAGAGCACTCTAGGAAGGTAAATGGTTATCGCTTGAAGCCCTATTTGAGTCGACTTCTACCAAAGGATCTACCAAAGATCTGTCAAAGGGCAGCTATCTCATGTAAGTACTATTCCATGAAGCATGAGTGTGACTCGAGCCAAAATGCCGAGGGGCCAAACAATGAAGACCTCGTCAAGGACTCTCAAGCACTCTCTTTGGAAAATATGCTCTATGATGGTACATGAATATACCATCATCCTAGGGGAGGGCTAATGATAGCCGTTTTCGGCTCTCCATAATTGCCATAGTAAGCTACCTCACCCTATCAAATCACTCAAACACTGTGGCTATGTCTACCATTTCATTGTACATAGGCGTGTGTGAGTTAGGGGACTTTTCCCATATCTTCTTAAAAACCCTTAATTTGGTCGTCACTAGGCTAGTTGAGCCAAAAAAATAAAAAATATAAGTATATTATGGTCCATTTGTGTGTAAATATTTCATTGTATATAGTGTCTAAATAAAAGGATTTTTCATAATTATTTTGGTATTTATTTAAATATTTATACTTAGGTGTGTGTTATTTATGCTATGTACATTAACTCATCATTCCCATATTTTTTCTTACCATTTTGCATACTCTTTATTCCATATAAAAATAATTTCATGCAAGCTTCTTTTATTTTGGTGTAACTCCATCCCAATAAAAATCCAAAAAAACTAGTTTTATTTATGTGTATATTTTTTCACTATTGTCATTTTTTCCTTCCTACATCTATTCTCTTTTACTCTCATAAATTAGAACACCAAAAATATTCATCTTTTTATGGTAGACTTATAATGACAGAGATTTATTTTGACCCCTTTATATTTTTTCCACCTATATTATTTATATTTGACATGTACATTTTTTTTTAGACCCCTCAATATTTGATTTTCTCAGTTGTACTATTCACTTATATCATGATCTCAACAATATCTTCAATTATAGACCTACCAAATAAGGTCAAGGGTATGTGGCATGCATGCATGCACCATGGGGAGCTCACTCTTGGAGGTATTCAAAAGAATCATCCAAAGAAGGACCTCACAAGGACCTTGAGCAGTGGAAAAAACAGTCGGTTTTGCTGAATTTTTAAAGATCACATGCTCCCCGAATTTGGAAAGGTGATACAAACAAAAGTTGTAGCTCGTGAGCTGAACTTTCACCTCAAATGTTTTCATATTTTTTTGAGCTACGAGCTGTGAGCTATGATTTTATTGGTGGACCCCAGTTTGCCCATGCTATGCAGCCACACTCCCTCTTCCACTTTATCATTTTCCTTTTTCACACACACTCCTCCCTCTCCTTCCTACTCCCAAACCTGCAACTCCCATGTCCTAATTCACCCTCTTCACCATTGCCACTTCTCTCACACCTCCATAGTCTTCATCCTCCATTTCTACACCCTAGGTGTCCCCCTTTCTCTCTACATATATGTCCATATTACCATACTCTCTTCAGCTTTGTAAAGAACTTCAAAAAATCAGCAAAAATCCAAGGTTAACCTTTGTAAATGAAGGCTTTATCATGAATTTTCCACGGTTTGAAGATAACATAGCTTCATCGACACGCGTTACTTCGCCATGCTGACCGCTTGTTCTATCGGTGCTGTAAAGAGGTGAATGTCAACTTCTCCAAGCTTCAACCTTGCTTTATAAGCTTATCCCTTCTCTAACTTTTCTCATCATATATCTCACCATTTGGTGAATGATTTTGTAAATATTTTTTAGTGATAATTACTAACTACTAACCACTAACCTTATTGTAAAATGCACCCTCTACTAGAGTAGGCCCTCCCAAATTATTCACTCAATCCCTCTCTCCTTTCATCCTCAATAATTCTCTTCCCTTGAGCCCACATCCATGTGACTCAAAGGACAAGAGAGACCCACCCTCATTAAAAAAAATAAAAATATGCATAATCTTTTATTCCTTCAAATAAACTTGATTAGGCCTAATCCAAATCGGGGCTTCTAAAACCTATAAATAGAGCCCTTCTCTCCCTTGTAAATCATCCCATGATCACACTACACCACACCATTCTCAACACATAACACACCACTCTTCAAGCTTAGTTGTGTAGAGTGTGTGCATTGTGAATGCTCTATTCCATCACTACACATAGGTGTATGGAGAAGCTTGAAGTTAGTTATGCCATCTAGAGGAGTGGAGTGTATGCCATACTCTTCACCACACTTGTAGCCTACTCTTGTGCATAAATAAGATTGATAGTTTTGGGTGCAATTGTATGTTGCAACTACGACTCTTCTCTCCAAGTTGACTTGATAAGTTGGCTCATCAGGTGGTTGAAGGTATATTGTCCTTGAAGTTTGTTGTGCCATTTCATGCTTGGTGGTTTGAGGGCTTGTTGAATTGTTTGCCTAAAAATTCAATTGTAAGAGAGTGCTCGGTGAGAGGGCTCCCGTGACCCTAAGAAAATTTGTGTATTGGCAACAAGGTCAAGTTTTGTGTTGTTTCTCTATTTCTCATCAAGCTTTGTGTGCATCTAGTCTTTAAGGCTAAGACTGAGTTGCTCAAGTTGATTTGTGCCCTTTACCTCTCTCTGGTGTGGTGAATGTTTGTGTTTGCTGTGTGTGGCTATCTTGCATTCCCCTCTCTTTGTGCGTTTGAGTACAAGGAGATATCATGTGCGTCCTAGTTCGCATCTACAACTAGGTGGTGCCCCTTTTCTTGTTTGGTTTCTGGCTGTGGGTTATTATTGTCTCTGATTGTGCTTGCCCCAGCCCCAATTGAGCAGCACAGGAGCCTCGAAGGGTGTTTAGAGGCCGCTCTTCTTGTTGCCCGCCCCGGACCGCCTCCAATTGGTGCCCCCACGGAGGACGGCTTGTGTATGTTTTGTGTAGGCTCAACCTTTAGCATAATCAAGTAGCTTGCATGAATCACGAGAACTGGTAAGCACAATCAAGTGGCTGATGCACTTTCATGACGACCAGAAGTTAATGATGTGTGTTGCTCAACTCACAATGATCTATCTTCTATGATAGATGAGTATGCTACTGACCGGCCTGACTTTAAAGACATAATGTCAGCCCTTGCTTTGGGGAAGAAAGAGGAACCATTCACCTCGCAGGATGGTTATCTTCTCCATGGAAATAGGCTATGTGTTACCCACTCCCTTCGTGAGAGAGTCATGTATGAATCCCATGCTCCTCCCTATGCGGGGCATAGAGGCATTCAACCTACTCTTCAAGGAGTAGAGACGTACTTTTATTGCCCTACCATGAAAGTGGACATACAATATTATTTTTCAAAATGTGTAGTATGCCAAAAGACCAAGTATGATAGAGGGAAGAAACCTGGATTACTCCAGCCATTGCCAATTCCTAATTCACCATGGGAGAGTATATCCATGGATTTTATCTTTAGATTACCAAAATCTATCGATGGGAATACAAAAATATGGACAATAGTTGACAAGTTTAGCAAGCAAACACACTTTATCCCTGTCAAGAAGACTATTAAGGCACACCAAATGGCAACTCTCTTCATATCACAGATTTTCAAACACCATGGATTGCCAACATCCATCGTGTCAGATAGAGATCCTAGAATGATCAGTAATTTCTAGAAAGGTCTCTTCAAAAATCTAGGTACAAGATTGAATTTCTCTTCGGCTTATCACCCACAAACGGATGGCCAAAGTGAGATAGCCAATCTTACGATTCTTTATCTACTAAAGACCTATGTTACAGAAGTAGATCAACACTCACAATGGGAAAAGTACTTATCTCTTGTAGAGTATGCGTATAATAATACTATCCATACTTCTATGGGAAAAGCACCTTTTGAAATCATAGAGGGAAGACCTAAAATTCCGTTGCTACTTAAAGTACATGGGAAGATCTTCGTTACCGATGAGTATAGCCGTGACCTGCAAACATCTTTTCTAAAGATTAAGGAGGCTATATCCATCTCCCAACTAAGGCAAAAAGTTGTTGTGCTGACAAGCACAGAAGGGCCTTAACATTCAAAGAAAATGATTGGGTCTTACTTAAGTTTCCTAAGGCTCGATTGAGGCAAACGACGGGAAAAAATCCTACGAGCCATCAAAAGTATTATGCTAAATTAGCAAAAAGATACTATGGTCCTTTTCAAATTTTGAAGCCAATCAATGAGGTGGATTATCAACTCAAGCTACCTAACCATTGGCTCATGCACAATGCTTTTCATGTGAGCCTACTCAAGCCCTACGAAGGAGAGCCTCCAAATGAACCAATTATTGAAGACCCTCCCGAAATCGAAGATCAAGAAGAGGTACTACAACCTGAAGCTATCCTTCGGCATGAAGACAAGGTACTACGACATGGTACGATTATCCGACGGTATCTTATTAAGTTCAAAAATTATCCTTTTGAAGATGTTAGATGGATGCAAGGAATCCAGCTTAAGGATAGTATGAACCTTGTCAACGCTTACAATGCTACATTAGAGTAACCAAATGTACATGTTTCTTTTAAATGATCCTTGTTTTTGTTTCATAAGACTAATTCTCTCTTTATTGTGCACAAATTTAAGTAGTATGCATACTAAGAATCATGTTTGGGATGACGACATCTCTCAAACACCATGTAGAATTTGTCACTCTACGTGGGAGGATGAAATGGACTAAAGAGCAGACATGCTTGCGGCAGCTATGTCTCCCAAGCACCAAATGGATTAGTCATCCATCTTGGAATGATGTCGAAGGATAAAAAGGGATCCTCTACCCGCTAAGAAAAATTGACTAATGACTATGACTTTCTCTCTTTTACCTCATAGTCGAGGACGACTATGATTTCAAGGAAGAGGTAATGTCATTAAATATCTAATATCTAACCAACCCAAATGATTTTCTCATATTAAAATGATCATTTAATATGGGATAATAAACGGGAACAAGGGTTAGAATATAGACATGTGCTTACGGATCTATCTCAACATGGGGCCAATGGTAAAGGGGCCCAAATGAGAGATGGTATGTCAAAGAGCAAGGTTAACTAATGAAGCTTAAAAGACCTTAGGGCTAGCTTCATTAAAGACCTCCAATGGTTAGTGTTAAAAGTCCTTTGACCTTAAGCAAACTAGGGTTGAGCTTGAGGTGGGAACCCGACCTAAACTTAAGCAAGCTAGGGCTGTGCTTGAGGTGGGAACCTTAAGCAAGCTAGGGTTGTGCTTGAGGTGGGAACCCTACCTAAACTTAAGCAAGCTAGGGTTGTGCTTGAGGTGGGAATCCGACCTAAACTTAAGAGGTGGGAACTCCACCTAAGGTGCTTGTCATGCTTGATGACTAAGGTACTTGAGGTACTTGTCACATTTAATGAGGAAGTTGCTTGAGAAGCTTCCTATGCATGGGGGTAAGATGCTTGAGTCAAAAAGAGAACCTGCACACTTAATGAGGAAGTTGCTTGAGAAACTTCCTATGCATAAAAATCTCAAAGTTAGGGGAATTCTAAAAGAGCACATGGGACACATGTCAAACTCTCACTAAGCTTAACCACATGGTGTGCTTGAATGCTATTGGTTGGACTAAAGAGGGGTCCAATGAGCTTCTACTTCCATCTAACAAATATCTAGATATTTTCAAGCTCTCTCTCTCTAAGGGGTAAGGAGGACACTTGTCAAAAGACTACCCATGTACTTGACTGCATGCTGCATGTGATTGGCTAGGGCGAGAGGGGTCCAATGAGCTTGCAACCTGCAGAAACACACACTCATTTGCAAGGCCATTCTCACTTGGTGAAAGTTGAGGAACACCACCTCCTTCTCCAAGATTGTAAGAGTGAAAGCCTACACCAACACTCTTGGCTATGGAATGCAAATCCAACCAAGAGTCATGCTTCAATGCTTAAGCTTGCCATCTTCTCCATCTTCATTACTATGCTATTATGTATGCTAGCAAGAAGAGTAATGATAAGTGAGGAACTATTTCTTTCTCTTATGGAATGTTTCTTCTTCCTCTTCCCTATCCTCATTCCCTGCTAGCTCTCTCCACCTTCGAAGGTGTTTGAGGCCTTGGGACTGAGGCTTGGGATAGTTAATGCTTTCTTCAAGTTTGTGTTATGATTGTGATGCATGAAGCTTTCCATCTTCATTGCAACACCTAGGTTACAAGGAACACAAAGATTGTATTGTACCAAGTCTCTCTTGATGGAAGAAACTATACTACAAATGCCTATTGGAGGGGGGACCGGCTCCATATGAATCAGGTCCTCAACTATTGTCATGTTCTCTAAACTCTCTCTCTCTCTCTCTCTCTTGCAAAAGTATCGTTCATGCCAAGTTAACTAAGTACCATGTTTATGTTGCTGCCATCAATTAAGTTCAACTGCTATGCTCACAAAGAATCTCTCAAAAGTGCTTCACCTATTTTCCTAATTTTGCTACTCTCAAAGTTCATAGGCAATTTCCATTACAGTGTGTGTGTGTGTGTGTGTGATGTTACTTGTTGGCTACTCAATGTTGTGCCAGATATTCTAAGCATGTATCTCTCTCTCTCTCTCTCTCTCTCTCTCTCTCTCTCTCTCTCTCTCTCTCTCTCTCTCTCTCTCTCTCTCCGTTGATGTTGTTGCATATATTGTCGTATGAGATTTCATATTTTTTAAATTGGGACACCAAAAATGAACAAAAATACACCTTACCAAACAAATCATTGTTTGAAGTGTCCTCCACCAGCTTGCATTCTAGCAGTAGCAAGCCCAAGTGTGGTGCAAGTATGTTGTCAAAGGACACCTTTTCTACCTCTAATAAGAGAAATGGTAATCGCCCATTTCGTTCTCATAAATGGATAAATCTATTAAATGAGTAATTTGTGGTTAAAAAAATTAGATGTTAAAGGTTTGCTAGTCTTTTTTCCATGTCCACATTTCATAAGTTTTATTGTTGAATGCGTTGGACACTCGAGTGCATCCTCCTCCTGGGGTGGGTCACCCGAGGAGGAGGTTCCTAGCTGGTTGCTACGAGTTCTCTCCGCCGTTCCCAGCATGTGGTGCATCAATTAGGTGGCCATGGTGATGCCTACGCGTGGCTCTTGCCCGATGGTACGCGGCCCTTGCCCGACCATGTAACATGGCTAATATTTGGAAGGGATAAGCACCTCCCCCTGTGGGCCCTATGGTGTGTCGAAAAAAAAAAAAGTTTTATTGTTGAATGCGTAGTTTTACATGGTGGTGGATGTCTTTTTACTAATCCCCTTCCCTTTGATGCAGCAGTATCTCGCAAGGCTCAATATCCAAAGTAGACCAAATTCAGCTTTAAACGACATGACCTAATGAGGGCTATGGTTTGAGTTTTGAAGGCAAGTTGTACCAACATTTGTCTGATGAGGATGTGACATATGAGAATTGGCTGACAGTCTTCACAAAGAAAAGGAAGAAGGGTGTCAAGATCTTCTTGCATATAGTACGGCCAAAATATGAAAAAAAATATAGGTTATTGTTTCACAAAGTATATCAAGCCATACCAACCAGCAAAGAAATCATGCACAAGTTTTCAACCTTGTTGTATATGAGAGATGCCCAACTACCATGCAAATTCCAACGGGTTAGGGAAAGATTGCATGGGCAATTTGTGGTGAGCAGGTCCGAGATCATTGCAATAAGCTCACAAGCAGGATGGATAGAAAGCTCCAGAATTGGATTGACTATAATGAGAACGGTTAGCAAGTGACTCAGATCACATAGTCCACTCCGAAGTCTCTCATTGATCATGGGGGAATAACTTCTATTTTGTGAAGTTTGGGCCCTTAGTCAATTTTTAAATTACAGATATGTTAACTTCCAAATTGTGGTGGAAGTGGAGCAAATGTTGGCTAAAAGAAAGACTACAGTAGATAGTCTGCAACTACAAGAGAAAAGTCAAAGCATGTGGAAGATAGAGGGAACATCTTTAGCTATAGCAATCCTTCAAGGGCTATTGAATGAGCTACAAACACTGAAAGACACCATGGAGGGAGAAGGTGGTGCATCTCATTTTGAAGTGATGGTAGTTGACACAAATACCATTGCTCTCTCAATTGCATTGATAGCTCTTGGGGCTAATGCAAGCACCTCAAAGATTAGAGAATGTTGATCGCAAAGAGGTATGCATCACGATTGATACATTGTGTATTAAAACTAAACCTTGCAGTTAGTTTTTTAAGTGCACATGTAACTTGAACATTTTTCAAAGTGTTTTATAGTATGAATAAGCACTATAGGTATTTCAAAGGATAGAGGATTTGTACAAGTTAGTTATGTACTTAAATATGCAGGAAATATTTGATGACACTTTGCATGGGATAATAGTCCATGGATTCTAGGTACTACATTTGGTAGCCTATGAGAGTTTGAAAATCATGGTTCCTACAAAGTTTAAACTACCTACCATAGGCACTTTGAAAGTACCTATGTGATCCTATTGGTGCTTCACCGAGTTTTTGAGTGGTAGAAAACATGTAGAACTCTCATAACCCATCATATGCCTAACACTATACATGACATGGTACTTTTTTGTGTAAGTACCATGTGAGAATTTTGGGTGGTTCATAGAGTTTTGGGATAGTAGCTGACAAGTACAACTCTCAATATTCACCACACTTGACCCTGATTATATTTTACATGGTACTTTTCACAAGTGCTAATGGAGTCTTTTTTATACTTAACAAAGCACAATTAGATAGAACTACTCAAAGTCCTCCATTTAAAAAGGATTAAATATGACATGGTACTTTATATAAGTACCAATGGAGCCTTATGGGTGCTTCACAAAGCCTAGGGATGGTAGAAATGAGGTAGAACTATCAAATTTCACCATGTGTCTGTGAATATATACACCATGGTACTTTTTGTAGCTACTAATGAGACATTGTTGGTGCTTCATAGACAATGGTTTTGGGTATCATTAGCAAGCATCAAATCCAATGGAGTGGTCTCACTCACCTAAGGATCGTGTCGAGGACAATCCAATAAATGGTGGGCTGCCTCCTCATTGACGCACTAAGTACTCAACCATGATTCTCCAGGAAACCACACATAGGATGCAACAA
Organism: Adiantum capillus-veneris; assembly: GCF_014529385.1. Lineage (NCBI taxonomy): Eukaryota > Viridiplantae > Streptophyta > Polypodiopsida > Polypodiales > Pteridaceae > Adiantum > Adiantum capillus-veneris. The sequence goes on along the minus strand of NC_140942.1, from coordinate 64,425,256 downwards.
TATTGAGTCATGATGAAACGAGAGAGTTGTCAAAGGAAAAGAGAAGGTGATGCATCATGCTTGTCAACTCTAGAAGATATGAGTACAGTTTAAAAAACAATGGTGCTATGGCTGACAAGAAGCTACAAAAGGCATGGATTGCAAAGCTAAGAAAGCCACCTTTTGATTGCTTCTAGAGAAGCTATCTTTTTGACGGTTGCATCGTGGATCAGAGAAGTCTATACTCTCCAACATACAAGGCATAGTCATCAAAGTCAAAGCATCCTTATCTGAAGAGGAGCTAAAGCTTAAAAGAGCTTTATGCATGATATTGGTGAATATCAAAGGGGATCCATCAAGGTCTCTCCAACATACAAGGCACAATCACCAAAGTCAAAGCATCCTTGTCTAAAGAGGAGCTGAAGATTAAAAGAGCTTTATGCATGATATTGGTGAATAGCAAAGGGGATCCATCAAGGTCTATAATCAATTTGGAGATGGCAAGGTTCACAAGGCTGCATCGATGAAGTTTTGCAACAGCTAATTCACGATTAAAATATGCTAAGGTAGGAGCATTTCCATTGCAACAATTATGATGACATCAATCCTCAAAGTCATTGCGTCAGGCACGATATGGAGACATCGTTTTTTCTTTTTGGCAAATGGAGACACGACTGTACCCAAACAAAAAGGATGTGTGTCAAAAATGTCTCGGACAAAAATGGATGTGTGGCACTAATCAAATTTCTAGGTGCTATATATCCACAAATTTGCCTTATGAGTTGAAAAAAACTTGATTTTTTTTTGGAAGATCGATCTTACCATTAACCTTACTCTTGCACAACATTTTTGAACCTAAACTGTGTGAAAAAACGGATCCTGGTTTTGGCGTTTTTTCAAATTTTTGCAACTATACCACTCTAAGCTTCATGTTTGTGAGGTTTAGATTGCTATAGGATAAGCCTTCATAGTTCTCAACATGTTTTGACACTTCAGGGAGAACTAAGTGTTAAAATTGAAAGTTATGACCAAATTACAAGAATTGCCTAATCCTATTTTTGACCAAAATTAGCAGTTTTATGATTTTTTTGGTGGCTTTCTTGATATCCAAATGCAATTTTGATTGTGTAAGTGTCATTCATAACATAAAGCTAATCTTCCTTGAGTTTTGGGGGACCTATTATGCTATATAGCATAGTATATGATGATGGTTGAGTTTTTTTATTGCTGAAGAATACGAGAAATTTTAGTGTAGCAAGTGTAGCTTTCTGTGTGTATTTTGTAGGTAGTAACCATATCCAATCATATAGTATAAATTTGGCTAGATATTGAGTAGTTTCTATGGAATTCTAGAGGTCATAATGCTAAACCCAGTTTTGTCATGTTTGCTGTATTTAGCACTTCATCATTGTCCCCAAGGTTCCACTTAGTAAGAGGTCCATAATTCTTTTGGCATGCTCCATGGCTCCTTTTGAATCCAAAGGCCCAAAGGGAACTAAGAAAACATGTATATAGTATATGTATTGACCGTGACTATAGAAACTTTGATGATAAGTTTGCAGAATGGAAAAAATGCAACATTTTTGTACCTATTTTTCCCCCCCCCCCAAAAAAATAGTGAGGCAAAAGTAGCCATATGTTTTGACCACGAACCCATTGAAGTTAACAGGGAATTTTATCTCATGTCCTACAAAAATCCCCACTCTTATTTATATGTAAACAACCGCAAGAAATGGTTGTTTTGGGCAAAATGCACTGATCCATCAACTTTGGAGGCTTGTTGTGACCAAGACATGATAAATTTTACAAAATTCTCATTTTTGCCATAGATAGTAGTCTTTGAACGATAAGCTCATGAAAGGATTTTTCAAAATGAGTGGATCTACTATGGTTTTGGAATTTTTTTTCAAAACCCTGAATGGACAACAACCAGACTAGTGTTAAGGCCACAAAATTTTCTAAAGCTAGAATGTAAGGATATGTTTCTTTTATCACTAATATTCCTTCTGTATCTCCAAAGGTAAACACAACATATACTAGGGGTAACGTTCAATCTGTTCAAGCTCTTTCTAAAAATATATGAGAAGAGTTTGGTGGTGTTTTTATAATTGAATTGCTTTTCGGTTTGCCTCTTCACCGAAGAGTAGATAGAGCTTTGTACGACGAGTCTAAAAAAGGAGAATGAATTCAAGCAACATAATCAATGAATTTAGAGACAAGCTTGATCTGAACTAGTTCTTCACCCTTGGTTTCTCCATTTTTTCTTACGAAGAAGAAGTATGGCTCTTTTAGTTAGTGCATAGATTATAGATCTTTCAATAAACTCACTATAAAGCATAGATAGATGATCTTCTAGATTCTTACAAAGAGCCATGGTATACAGTAAGATAGACTTAAAGATTACCATCAAATTAGAGTAGCACAGAAGAATATATATGTAAAATAACCCTCAGGAAGGTTTAGTCATGATGAGTATTTAGTGATGCCATTTGGTTTAACTAATTCTCTAGCAACTTTTATAGGTCATATCAGTATTGCAGAAGGGATCAAGATGGATCCCATCAAATTGGTGATCAAGATAGAGTTGTTGTAGGATAATGTTCCTTTTCAATGGACTAGTATGCAAAGAGTCCTACTGATTGGAGAATGGATATTTTTGAGCAAGGTAGTAACCGAGCGACTTAATTCTCAGGAAAAAAAACTTGAGAGAGAGAGAGAGAGAGAGAGAGAGAGAGAGAGAGAGAGAGAGAGAGAGAGAGAGAGAGAGAGAGAGAGAGAGTCTTTACAATTATGGATAAGACTATTGCAAAGGAATTATGGGAGTCTTTATGCTCAGCATAGGATGGTAAGAGGGCATCAAAAAAAGCGTTTTTGATGAAGAAGCTTATACATCCTAACATGAAACAAGGTAGTAGTGTCAATTCACACATGAACAAGTTTAATGGTGTGTTTACTCAGTTGAAATCAAAGGGTCTTAATTTTGATGAGAAATGAAAGCCATATGTTTCTTATATTCTTTGCTTGGCTCATGGAATATATTTAACACTACCATTAGTAACTCCGTCCTAAGGGCAAGCTTGTTTTCAGTGATGTTACTAGTGCTTTGTTCATGGAAGAGATTCAAGGTTAGTCTCTTGACACTAGGGGGAATGGTGATGTGTATATGGCTAGTGGAAGTAGCCAGAGGAAAAATCAAAGGCAAAGCGGTCATAGTCACAATCACACTTGTTCTCAAGGTTGCAAGAATTCATGTAGCAAGAGTCATGGGCATGACACAAGGAACATTAAATGCTACCATTGTCACAAGAAAGGACACATGAAAAATGATTGATTTTTATTACAGAGAGATGGGTAAAGCCATTATTGTAAGTTTTGCACCTCCTAAGAGGAGCGTGTGAAGATAGAAGAGCTCAATGTCATTGAGTCTCCACATGTTAATGTTGTTTCTGACATGCTGCAACCATATGATGTACTACTCTTCACTTTTGATTTGAGTCCATAGGCATTGTTAGCTCCTCTTGAAAAATGCTATGTGTAGAATCTCATTATTGACCCGGGTGCCAATTTTCATGTTACTTCTCACAAGGAGTGGTCTCTAGTTATGTCTCATAGTTGTATAGGTTGTACATACATAGGCCACTTGGGCCACATTGGCCTTCAAGCGGGAGATTGTTGGGATTCAAGCCAACTGGCCGGACGCCCATTACTAACCCATCTCTAACCCTAATCTTATTCTTTATACACCTAGAATAAGGAGCATTGAGGTATTCCAAACCTCAATGAGAGCTCCACCAACACTCTGTGCTCCTCTTCTTCTCTTTCTCACTCCACACACACCACACACTCTTCAATACATGGTTAAAAATTCCTCCTTATGAGTAATGTGGTGAACAAGAGCTAGCAAATAAAGTGTAGGGAAGTTCCATGCCATATGGACATGATCAATCCACAAAAGTAAGCAAGCCCAAAGCTTTGTGAAAATATTTTAACTTCTCACGAGGCATTGCCTTTGTGAAAAAATTTGCAAGGTTGTCGTGTGTTGGTACATAAGCCAAACTTATCTCTCCACTTGAATGTCTCTCCCTAACATAGTGATAATGCACCTCAATGTGCTTTGTGTGAGCATGAACAACTGGGTTCCTCACAATTGCCAATGCATCCTGACGGTCAGTGTATTTGAGAGTGCCAACAAACTCCTGTCCAACTTCAAGGTCAACCATAAGGCACTTGAGCCACACACGCTCAATTATAGTTGTGAAATGTCCTATACTTAGCCTCACAATTAGAGGCGGTAAAAGTAGGTTGCTTCTTGCTCAACCATGCTATGCATGAAACAAAAACCACTCATGCACACTCGTGTATCATAACACCAACACAATCAGAGTCAAAGAAAGAATGCAAGTATGTCACTCAACCCAAGATACATAGTGTCACTCAAGGTTAGTGAAATATCATATTAATTGCCTACCAATGGTTAGACCCTAGGCTATAAATAAGTCCAATCACTTGTGAGACTGCAAATTGAATATCTCGCCTTGTAAAGCATACATAAATGAGGCAACTAATAGCTTTCTGATAGAGGGTAATATCTACAAAATCTCCAGAGCTCTTCAAAGATTCCTGAAATAACATCATCTGGTTCAAGTATATCACATCCCTGCAATTCACTTTGAATATTTGACACATATTGCTTCTCCCATTTAGCCAAATCATTAAATTTCATGTAAGACACCGAACTTTCAAATGTTAACCCAGAAACCCTGAAGAGAAAGTTTCTCTTTGCGAGAACCTCCCCTCCTTTGTACCATCATAGTTCCACTCTATAATGGCACCCCAAGAAAGTCATGTTCAAAACATGTGTTCTTTGAACTCTTTGTGTATCTTTTGTAATGGATGATCACATATACAGCCTTTGTTCTTGGCATGATCAACACATAAAGTCAAAAATTGGACAGCTCTTTTACCATCTTTGTTGTGAATCCTTGCATAGACCGAGCCGTCATCTAGCACCTTCGTTTCCATACGCACATCCATAATGTAGGGCTGTCCCAAAAAAAGTGGATAGGAGGAATGCTCTTGTACAAAAAAGTTTTGTTCATCACAAACATCCCCAATAATTACCTTAACATTTGCACATGCACCAAAAAGACCACCTGGAAGCATGTTGGTAGCTCCTATCGGCCAATCATGGTCCACATCAATAGGCCACTTTCCCTTCTGGTGCAAGCTCTTTGCCATAAAGTTAATTTCCAAACCGTGATCTACAAGTGCTAAGATTAGCTCTTCAAAGTCACCAAGCTTTATGATGGTTTTCATCATTGCTCTTGCCCAATGAGTCCTTGGAAAGTGACTCTTGGGTACATTTTTGTTGTCTCTTCAGCGTTAATATGAACTTGTTTAACCTCGAGTACAGTCAAATTTGAAACCACCACATGCTTTGGCCTTCGTCTTCAACTTCTTCTTCATAGTCATCCAAAATTACTTCAATGTGATGAATCATTTAGCTCTTAACTGCATTAGGCTCCTGCTCACTTGGTACCTATTGTTTTCTTTTGATAGTATCGATAATATCCTCGTGAAACTCACACTTGGCAATTCCCAAAATGTCACCCACTGTGAGCTCCACTTTTGAAATTAAGAATGCACACTTTAAAGACCTTCTTTAGATATGTAGAAAATTCAATGTCAGACTTTAGCTTATAAGAGGATCCCTTGGGCTTACCTTGCTTCTTATCTTTTGGTGCCTCTTCCATGACCACTTCGGGAGAAGGTTTAAGAGCATGCCTATCCTCTTTCTTAGTGTTGCATCTTGTTGCCCTTTTTGATGTACGTGCATTGTCTTCGTCCCTCTTACGCTTCTCTTCCACTATAGCCTCATTAGCTTGAGACTTAGCAATAAACGCACACCGAAAGAGAATCCACCGGATCAGTCCACCCTATGGTTTCTTGAATGCAATTCCCCACCTGACATAATTTTGCATGAGTCACCTTGCCTACTTCCGTTGTCTTCAAAGCATGAGGCTTATGCTGTCTTCAAAGCATGAGGTCATAATTCACCGTTTATACTTGCACCTCCATCATCTCCCCTTCCATAGACCTGCAACCCATATGTAGTTGCTTCTACAAGAGAAACATTATGTTTTATTTCCTCTCTAACTTTTTCATTCCACCCCTTCCAAACTTCAAGTGGAGCGGCTCACCTGTTGCCCTAAGATGAATCTTCCTATCTTTCCAAAAAACCACATTTCTTTTGTAAGCTTCATTAAATTCATCACAAACCTTACGTGTATGGTCTTCACTATCGCACCACATGCATTGATCATCCCAATCTTTACCTGGAAGTCATTGCCTAGGCTCAGAGGTAGACTCCTTGGCAAGTAATCCTTCAAGTTTTACAACTTTTAAATTCAAATAATATTGTATACCTTTCACCAATTCATCGAGAATTGGCTCCTCCACTTTGGCTACTATCGAGGATGTTTTCTCCTTGGCTTCCTCTTCAAAAGCATTCGTACCATCAGCCACAATCAATTTATCAACCCTCATCTATCGTTCACGATCATATTAACCACTTCAGAGACTATCTTCCAATTGGACGTTTATGCCAATTCACCTGTTGAGTCCTCCAGTAATTGTACCAAACTCTTTTGAAGTCATGGATCAGCAGCTTGAATAAACAAATCAACCTTTTTGAGCTTCATGGAACATTGATCTGCCGTAGATAACATCTCAAATTATTTTCAAATTCTCGTAGCAGCTCTCATGTAGATAAGTTTTTATACTTCTTTTGCACCCACTTCATGAAGCTTTGTTTTGTTACCCTCTAAGAATCTTGAAGGAAGTACTCCTCTGGCAAAGCCTTCTTGAATTCCTTCCAATCCGGTACTTGAGCCACTTGAATTTCTCTAATTCAAGCCCTAAGTTCAGGCACTGCATTTAATTGAAACCCCTCTACTGCATTTTGATAATCAATTCCATTATCTTCCATATATTTCTCATAGATATTGCAAAATTTGGTAAGTGTGTGGCATTCCAAAGGTGTTTGGAGTTTCTACAAAATTTTGGGCTCAAAAGATCTTTCTCTCTTGTGTTTTAGAGAGGGAGAAGACGTACAACATCGCACATTAGGCTAACAACCACTTGGACAATGTAAACACTTGAAATTGACAACTCCTTACAAAAGTCTAAGCGAACTGAAAGTAACCTAAGAGAGTGTCTGATGATGATGGAGAGAGCAATGGAATCCTCGATCACCTTGAGCTCTCCTTGTTGAACTCTCTCTTCTTTCACCCCAAAAATAACAACCCCCCCCCCCCTTAATGACCAAAAATTTTGGCACCCAAAACCTTGCCAATTGCGGCCCAAAGGGCCGTCGGACCACCACGTGTGCCGAAGCGCCGCCGCGCGCAGTGCCAGCCCACGGACGCTATCTCCAGGAGCTCCACGAGCTCACCCCCTTAATGTGACTCCCATTTTGTATAAATACCCTCCAAATCCATGCTTTTGTGGTGCATGTGGTTTATTGAGTTCGCCATGTGGCACTACACCATGGACCTCCACCCTTAGAGAGAAAAAAAATCGATTGAAAATGTTTTTGAAGAATCCAAATGTTTCCCATCTTTGAGGAGATCCTATTTACTGCTTCATGCTTCGGTTGCCAACCTATAAAGCCCAACCAGTAGATCCCACCGCCAGCTTCAATACACACTGACCTCGCCTCACTTTGACTTTGTCGAGGCTTGTCAAGGTGGCAAGGGGCTGAATCCCACAAGCCATAAGGGGTGAGAGATTAAGCCTATTTGAAGTCTATATGTTTATTGAGCAGTGACTAGAGCTCGATAATAAGCAAGTTCAATGCTAAACGTATGCCAAATACGTCTCCAAAGGGCCAAAAACTATGTTTTTGATGCTAAAAGTGGGCATGTTTGAGGGTGTCAAAATGGGTTTTATGGATTAAAAATGTAGTACCCAAAATACTGCACAAGTTTGTCTTTATGGCTTGTCAATAGGAGCTATGGCGTGAGAGTTATGGCAGCTTGAAGCGAGAAACACGACACTGTAAGGTTGTCGTCGATGTCAATGTCGGGTGTCAGTCCTCTATAGAAGAGGCACCTCACCCGATGTAGCCGTCCACGAGAAAAGATATCAATGCCAGAGGAGAGCCGATGTGCTCTCTCTCTCTCTCACTTGTTATGCCGATGTCGAGAAGAAAAGTGTGTGTTTTGAGGGCCACGTTGATATGTGAGCTCTATGTGTGCCAAGCTCGCAATACCTCCATAGCTATAGAAGCTCGAAGCTTCGATTCATTGCCATTGTAGCCAATGTGAAGCTCTCCAAGAAGAGGGAAACGTCGAGAGAGGAGTAGCACCACAACCTTTGGCTTTTATACCACCTGAAGAGTGTGTGGTGCGTGCAGAGCGAGAAAGAGAAGAAGAGCATACACAGAGTGTTCGTAGAGCTCTTAGTGAAGATTGGAATACCTCACTGTTCCTTATTCTATTGTGTATAAAGATTAAGGTTATGGTTAGAGATAGGTTAATAATGGGCAATCGACCAGTTGGCCTGAATCCCAACATGTATATGGTAGTGATGTGTGGGAACACACTTAGGACCATCAAGCACTTTTCTCTCTTAAGGCAATTGTAGCTTGTATTTGCGCACATAGTAATACATTCTCTATTGTGTGTCTTGAGCTTCTTCTCCATCTCTAAGTTGTGTGTGCATTCTTGCAACCCTAGCTCCAACACCTTCATAACCTACTTCTTTTTCTACTTGAACGCAACATAAGATTTCTTCAAGGTATTTTGGACCTTGGAATATGATGAAAAAGCTTAGTGACGTATCCTATCAACTAGAATCACCTCCTCAGTGTGAATTTTATCCGTTATTCATGTCAATACATGAAATACCGAATAAAGGTAATGATTTGATTGCAAAGGTGATTATATGATTGTTGGTACTGTTACTTTATAAGAAGTGAGAGATAATGATCATAGTTTGAATGTGATAGTAGATAGGAGACTGAGAAACCATGTCATCCAAGAATAGTTTCTGATTGTGTGGAAAGGTTTACCGCTTCCAGCAGCTACTTAGGAACTATAAATTTTTCTTTGTAAACAATTTTCCCTCATTTAACATTGGGGACAATGATTTTCTTGGAGGAGGGGAGAATTCTAGATGGTTGTCATTTTTTATGGCTCCAAGCAAGGTGGTCTGACGACCTAACGGATGACTTTTAAGTAAGGCATGACCAATTCAATCGAGACAATCCAACAACCAAAATGTATGTGTAAGGGATGGTAGCTTGAGTCCCAACTGGGGGGTTAACCAACCCAAGGAGGTGAACGGTGTGAAATGGGTTTGGGGGATGTTTATATTGGATGGGTGGTTAGTCAATTCACATGCCATGAAGAGTTTTTAAATTGTTAAAAAATATCAAGCAGCCACATGAAAATCATGGAAAATTCTAGCAAAAGGTCTAGTTGTAGGTTGTATGTCAAGAGTGCACACAATTTCAAGGAGAGAGAGAATATGATCTTGAGCATTGCTATCACATACTAAACCTCTCACAATTAACCATCGAATAAAAGAAGGCAACAACATATGATACACGTCCTGCGAGATAACATTTGTTTTTTAGTACAAGACAATAATGGATTGCACAACATCTTCCACAATGAATACATGATATTCAATAAACCCATGCATGCCTGCAACAATCATCAATGAGAGTCACAAACTGCATTGGACCACAAACATCACTATGCACATGGTATAGTTTGCAAGTAGTTGAGTTATTTAAACCATATTTGGGAGAGAAACACAGAGCATTTTGCCCAACATGTAGCCTTCACAACAAGATTTATAGGTGCTTGAAATATCTCCAAATAAGACACCATTTTATATTTTTGTAGGTGCATCAAATTAGCAAAATTTAGATGCCCAAAACTACGTGCAGATTTGCAACAACTACTTACACACAAAAAGTTTCCACACTTTTTCCAATAATATAATATCACTAGATTTAAGATCATGAACAATACATGCACAAACTCATGCCCAAACTAATCCAAGCAAGCGAAAAAACTAACATCAATTTCTTTATCCCTAGCACACCTAGGGATTGTAGTCATCCTCCTTAATGGTAACCTCACTCTTGTGATTTGAGGTTCTTATCATGCCAACCTTAGTGACTTCTCTTCTCTACATAGATCCCTTGAAGTGCTTGAATCTTAGCCTCATTTAATCCTTCTAATTCATGTAGTCTATTGCACAAGGCATGTTCATCCTACTCTTAAGCTGCTATTCTCAAGATAGGTATTACAAAGTCAATTTTTATATATCGGGCATTTAATTCCCTTAGCCAGTAGCAATGGTCCTACAAATTCTGTAGCAAGTGGTCTTGTGCTTTACAAGAGGTTGCAAATGCATGTTGTTGTTTTTTTTCCTGCAAAACTCACAATAGTGAGTGATTGTATTAGAATGTCATAGAGAAATTATGGAAAAAGCTCAAGCCCATGTTGAGCCTTGGGGTTCTGAGATTACATCGGATTCAAGCTGGCAAGCTACTATCAAGATCATTGTTTAGGACTCATCCAAATGGCTTTGTTCGCACTAAGCCAGTCATCCGAGTTGTGACTTTTACCTATTTTACATATAAGCTCCTCATTTTCTTGTACAATCACCAAGAAGCTTGCCATACAAAGGTCGTTATCAAAGACGTAGAAGTTCCTGACCTTCTAGATATTATAAGAGAAGTAAAATCTAACAATTTGGATACAAACAAGAAGGGCAGCACTCTGAAACTGCTTTCCCCCTAGACACAAATCATTCTTGAAGAAGCCTATCTTCCACGTTCTTTGTATCCACTTGCACACCTTCCCCGCCATTCTTCTAATAGTCGGACAACACTCCATGAAAAGGTGTGTGAGGTCTTCCCTAGTCCCTCAGCACACTGAGCACCTATCGGATCCTATGCCTTTTGCCTAAATCTTGACACCCGTCGGCAAGGCCCCCCATAGCACCTTCCACAGAAACACCTTCATATATTGGGGCCACTCTGGCCCCCAAATGTTCATCATGACCATAGCCCAATGGGCTTCTGACCATTGTTTTTTCCACTTCTTGCTTGTTCAAGGGGGCGAACCAATCATCCTTGTGCATGAGCTCTTGATAGATGTTCTTGGTGTGAGGTTTGAAGAAAAGACTGCTCTTGGGCCATTTCCAAGCTTTCCACTCAAGAGTGGATTCAGGAATCGGCATCAGACTGTTGTCTAGGCCTTCAACCATTTTGCATACAAGCACATTTTCCATGTCATTCAGTTGAAACTGGTCAGCAAAAAAGTCAGAAGATTTCCAGCACTTGTTGTTTTTATCTCAAAAATGGATCGTCCGCTGGAGTCCTTTACTGTTCAGCCTTCTAGCAATTTCCCTCCAGTAAGAGTTCAGGCTAACTCCAGTTGTTTTTGTCAACAAAAGGGACCAATGCGAGGTGGAGTTCTGAAAATACATGATTACTTTCCCCCATTCTAGAACCCATGTCGCTCTATTGCACTTTCTCACCAGCTCCCCCGTCATGCCACCCATCTTCAGACTAGACCACCTTGGGTCTAATAGCTTGTCGTGCACCTCAATCTCTTTCCATTGACCACCTTTAGAGCAAAGCTTTGACTTGTTAATCATGTCCTTGGTCATGACAGCCTAGGCATGTTCTTGTTTAGCTATAGAGACCGCAAACTTGGCACAAAGAGCCTCGACATGGACAATAGGTTGAGGATTCCGAGGCCACCTTGGGTAACTGGGCGAGCTATCGTTTCCACTTTGGCCACTGCCATGGTGATGAGGCTTTAGTGCTTTTCATCCATAAGAATCTTTTAACAAGTTTCAAAATCTCCTTCCAATTACACTTCCAAAGACTATCTAAAGCCAAAATAAATATTGGGATCACATTGGGCCATTCACTTGTTATCATATATTGTAGGGCCAAGCTCTCTTCTGCAAGCGTCACATCACTTGACAAACTCATTGGCATCCATAAGGAGTGTTGGTCACAACAGTCTAGAGTAGGTTTATACTCTTGCAATAAGTACTCAACTCCCACTCTTGCATGAGCATATGAAAGCACCTCTACACACTTAGACTTGGGTACACATAGCTGCAAGGTCGAGTCCGCTTCTAGTCAATATAATTGTTGTCCAATGAACGTGTACCCTCGGTTAACCCTTCATGTGGTTAGATAATCATACATGTACTTCCCTTGGTAATTCCTAGGTTACTCCTTCTAGTATGTCCTAGGTTAATCCTTCCTATGGCTAGATAATCATACATGGAAATCCCTTGGTACTTCCCTACAAAGCGATTTGAATGGTATTGTATAGAGTTCCATAGAGATTGGGACTATGGAGCCTACACTCCAAGCAATTTATCGCATACTCTATTGCATTGTCGCTCACTATAGTGTTAGCATTACAGCATCTCAAGTGAATGGCCCAATGTGATCCCAATATTTATTTTGGCTTTAGGTATTCGTTTTCCTTATTTGTCAAAGTCTTGGGTAGCGCAATTTACCGAGGGGGGTACTTACGGGCCCCTAAGCTAGTATATAAGCAACACCTTGACCCCAGTGTATAATCACTAATTCATTGCCTCGTCAATTGGTTGATTCAGTACTCTCTCTCTCTCTCTCTCTCTCTCTCTCTCTCTCTCCAGCACTTTACGCTTTCGCATTGTCCACTTTAACATTCAGAGCCTTGTGGAGAGAAGATGCATGCTTAGAAGAGAAAAGGATCAGTTGCAAAAAGGAAGCACTGGGAGCGTTCAAAAACGCAAGCCTTGGCAAGTTGAACGATTGCAGATGCACAAGGCGGGGAGACATGAGCAAATTCGTTCTGAGATGCAAGCAGCAAAAACCCTCCATCGTGACAGTTTTGGGGAGCGTTTTGAAATGCAATCAACCGGCAAGTGCTAGATCAGCTTGTTCCAAGCATCTCAAAATGCTCTGCAAGAGAAGGGAGGCTCAACTTGCATTTAAGGTGAGTCTCAGGTTGGTGTGCATAGCAATGTACTGAAACGCTAAGGGCGGCTTGATGTGAAGCATTTCAAAATGCACACAGTAGAGGCAGCTTTGGGAAGTTGTAGTACAGTGCGTTTTGAGACACCATACAAGAGTGGCCCCATTAGAAGCTTCTTCTTCGGTAGCATGTTGAAATGTATAGAGCAAGAGCCTTCTAGTAAATAGCTTTCTTGGCATTATTCCTGCAAAACCTCAACATCAATGAAGAACCAAGAGCAACATCAATAATTGGCTATGGATAGTGATTGCTCTAGTACTTAGTTAGCGGCCTCAGTGTGTACTACGTTCTCAAGGGAGATAAAAATTCTTTGTTTGGCTCGAGAGTTGAAGCCAAAGACAAAAGCAGCAACTTAAAAGAGGGCAAAGGTAAAGGCAAGCTTGACATGATGTGTTCACGATTCACGAATGGGGATTCTTGGACATAGTGTGAAATAGTTCAATTTTCTCCGAGGCAAACGGTGCTCAAGATGGCATTCTTCTCCTGTAAAAAATTGGTGGTAGCATAACCGAGGTGTATCCAGAAGAGTGATCAATTGTTGGGGTGCCCATGGTAGCTTCTTCATCGACTTTGTCTTCCTACATATGTCCACTATGAGTGGTGTTAGTTAAGTTATAGCATCTCAGGTGAATGGCCCAATGTGATCCCAATATTTATTTTGGCTTCAGATATTTATTTTACTTATTTGTCAAAGTCTTGGGTAGGGTAATTTACTGGAGGGAGCCTTGTATATAAGCAACACCTTGCCCCCATCACTAATTCATTGCCCAGTTGGTTGGTTCAGCACTCTCTCTCTCTCTCTCTCTCTCTCTCTCTCTCTCTCTCTCTCTCTCTCTCTCTCTCATTCTCCTCGTTGCTCTACACTTCTGCATCGTTGACTTTGACATATAGGCCACCAATATCCTTGCCACTTCATCAATCAAACCATTTGGCTATGAGCGAAGTGTTCACCACACGATGGATTAAGTGAGTGTCTCTCAAACTGAGTCATATTCATCCAAAAAAATTACTCTTTTGAGTGCCAGATATATACCCTTGTAAAAGAGATCTCCTACTATCAAGAAAAATTTCATTCTTTGGCATACAAAGTTGTCTCTTGATGGATTGTCAATTATTTATTTGGGTAAAATAGTAGTGGACAGGAAATCAACGACCATCTCATTCCAATTGGGGATGCACAAATTATCATGGACCAGATTGTTAGGTCGGGGCTATCAGAGAGCGATGTGTCTATGGACATACAGAGTTAAATTGTTAGCGGGGGCCTTCTGGAGAGAGGTGTGGGAGGCATAGCACTACAATAGAGGGTATTTGGGGGCGAGGGGGGGGCACTCATGCCTCACCTTCGAGGGGAATCTATGAAATAACTGATTTTATTTAAGAGCAACCAGTATGTAGATGTAGAGAGAGAGAGAGAGAGAGAGTCCGACTCTTTGTAATTTCTTCAAGGATAGATTTTATCAAAATCGTGCCTCCATACCTGGAGTGGATTGTGCATTTTAGGACGATCCCTTTATAGGGGAGGTTGGACCCCCTTGTTGGTAGACTATGGTGTTGGGGTTAAGGCCTATGTGCCTTGACCGGTCGCCCAGGTCATGGGCGCCCGCCCACTGTTACCCTATAGTTATAGTGAGTATACTGTATAGGGGGAGCTGCCACTTCACTGTCTCCCCACCCACATCGTGTGTGTCTCCTTCTCTCTCTCTCTCTCTCTCACTCTCCGTCTGTGGTGCTCCCTGATCCCCTTCAATTGGTATCAGAGTGTAGGTGCGGAGGGAGCGCGTATGTGCACAGTCATGACGACAGCGAAGAGCCAGTTTCATTCCCGAAATCGCGTCCGCGCGCGCGCACTTTCAAGAGTGCAAACAGGGTTTCGACTTCGGCATCGGCAAATTCAGCTTTCCGAGAGCATTTCCATCAGGTGTCTTGGCATGTTACCCCCCTTTTGCAGCCATTCGAGCCATCAAAAACTTCATTCGAGCTACGGTTGAGGAGCTGCATTTTCAGCCCTCTTTTGGCAGTTTATGCTGCGTTTTTGGGTCGAAACGGAGGTTTTTTGGCATAGCTTTCACACCCGGACTCGGATACATGTGATCCACGAGTCTACCTTGGGGTTTTGGCACGCTCCGGACGCGCTCGTCATATCAGAATTTTAAAATTCTGACCGCTGAATTTTCTGCAGCAGCAGTTGTTTATTGTGTGTCGAGGATTCCACACATGGTTTGCTCTCAGATGTGAGAGTGATATTTGCTACAAGTTTCCTCACAGGTGGGAGGATACGATGTATGCCTTATGTGGCTTGATGCTCAGGGAGACTAATGTGATTGCATTTTGAGCTCGGCAATGTATGCCTCGAGCATGTTTTCTGGCAGTCACAGGTAGAGAAGATATTTGTGTACTAGATTTGCAGGTGTTTGCAATGATGTATGCAAAGTGTGGAGATTGGTGCATGCATTTGGAGTGCGGTTTGATGCGCTTTGGTTGCTCATGGTTTTGAGCGTGCAGTCAGTTTGGTTACTGGTTTTGTGACCGTTTTACTGACGAAACTCTGGCGAAATTTTCCCATGAGTTTTATGCGTATCATTTATGCGATCTAGCTAGAGATTGCGGGTTGCACTCAGCATTTGCGTGCGGTGTTCTCTGCAGGTGGGAGATTTGTGCGTGTGTATGCATCGATACCGCACAGTGTGGGCTTGGTGATTAGCTCACAGATTGCAGTGTGATACTAGAGCAGGTGAGGCTTGTATTGACATTGCGGGAGCTCTATTTTGGAGTGTGTCTCACAGGTTTTACATTGTGTTTCTAGCCATATTTGTAGACAGTTTCCAGGTGTTGTTGGTGAGGTGGTTTTGCTTTCTAGTTTGCTACATTGTGCTCATGGCAGAGACAGGTGATCGATCAGATTGTGACCTCTCACAGATGCGCGTGTTTGATGGGTCAGACTTTGCGGCATGGAGAGAGTGTATGCTTGATGCATTGACACAGCGAGGGTTGCATCGACCATTGAGTGGTGATGTAGGTAGACCTTCAAACATGTCTGACGATTAGTGGCAGGAGCTAGAGGAGATGGCACTATCTACACTCTCTTTGCACCTTGCGGAATCTGTATATGCTCTTGTTATGTATGAGGCTACTTCGAGAGCACTTTGGCGCAGATTACATGATATGTATGATAGATATGAGTCATCAAGGACTCGTGTGAGACATGTACATTCACGAGTATGCCGACAGGTGACATGTTGGTATTGTGGTCATTCTGGACATGTTAGACGGCGTTGTTTTCGTCGTATGCGACATCGTAGGAGACATGGCAGTCTCAGTGATGTATGTAGTGATGCCATGGACTCAGTTGCTTTGACAGTTGAGGCAGATGTAGTGTCAGAGTATACTAGTGACAGGGATGTCACTTTTACCTCGAGCTATGCACGAGATACTATACATGTGAATGGTGCACTCCCTTCGCAGTGGTTGCTAGACGCAGATGCTATGTTTCATGTCACGCCGCATCGTGCATGGTTTTGTAGCTATTCTAGCGGGATGCTTGGTAGTGTACGTTTGACCGATGGATCGGTGCATGCGATAGCAGGTGCAAGAGATGTGAGACTGTCATTACCGAGTGGTGCATCTTACTTGTTACGACATGTGCGCTATGTACCAGATTTGACAGTGAGTTTGATCTCGATTGGTCAGCTTAGAGATTGTGGATGTCAGATTTCGCTATGAGAGCGAGATTTTGTGATGCATTTGGGTTCGCTAGTGATTGCGAGAGGTGCCAGGAGTGGTATAGGTTACCCATTGCATGTGGATCACGGGAGAGACGGTGTTGTCTTTGTGATCATGCAGCCAAGTAGAGAGCGAAAGAGCAGGCGAGTCTCTTTTGCTTGTGGGTTGCAGGATGCTTTGCATGGAGTGCAGAGCAGTGGCCTTGTTGTGCAGGTTGCGTCTACGGATGCACAAGTAGAGCAGGACAACTCTAGTGAGTCACAGCAGGATGAGTCATCAGAGGTGATGACAGAGATGACTCACATGGATGCTGAGATGTCGGCTATTGTGGAGTCATTTCTTGATATGCTTATGCCAGAGCTTGATGCAGATTCAGGACATATGGATACTCTTGGTACACATGTGATATGTGGTGGGCACGAGGAGTCACTCCAGAGCTCGGAGTCAGAGTGCCATGGTCTCTATGATAGGGGACATGATTTCCATGAGTTGAGTTCTGAGTTGGAGGTGGCAGAGGTTGCCAGGGTTGCATCAACGTTCGGTGTCCTTATGTACGAGATGCTGATCTCGAGGCCCGACATAGCAGCTGCAGTGGGAGCATTTGCAGCAGGGTTGATCAGTCGTTCGATGACTGATCTCGGCTTAGAGCATAGGGGAGGTTTGCAAGTATTGGACCGATACTTGCAGGAGTGCATGACCTCTTATAGACTATTTGCAGAGCTTGGAGCTAGCTCTGTGTAGCTTCCGCAGCGGGGTGTTTGTCTATCAGTAGAGCCGGATGCACTAGCTCATCGAGAGTCAGTGGGCATAGGTTGAGAGAATCTCTCACCTTCTATTAGTTGTACACTAGTAGATCTTGCTTAAAGGCACATTGGCCTTTAAGTGGGAGGTTGTTGGGGTTAAGGCCTATGTGCCTTGACCGGTCGCACAGGTCATGGGCGCCCGTCCACTGTTACCCTATACTTATAGTGAGTATATTGTATAGGGGGAGCTGCCACTTCACTGTCTCCCCACCCACATCGTGTGTGTCTCCTTCTCTCTCTCTCTCACTCTCCGTCTGTGGTGCTCCCCGATCCCCTTCATATGGCATAACCTTTTGCACTAATGTGCCCTGGCCCTCGTCACTAATTGACACCTCCCTAGGGAGGTGGGATCAATGGCCCACATTAGGCATCCCGAGGCGGGTGAAATCCAGGTCGTCCGATCGCCGTTTGAACTAGGTGTGAACTAAGAGTGAACTTGGAAGGTATGTGCACCACACCGAATTTGGTGTGGACTCGATGTGAACTAAGTGTGAGTTTGGTGTGAACTTGGGAGGGTATGCATACCACACTAAATTCGGTGTGAAGTAGGTGTGAACTAGATGTGAACTTATCTGCGACGTCGTGATCTATAAACTTATCACACACATGCCTTCCGACGAACGTGCGATAGCTTAGCGGTTAGAGTCAATTCCAAGGGGGGAGAGGGTAGTGGGTTCAAGCCCCGAAATCGAAAAAGTGAGAATCTTTTGCATTCCCTAGGCAATCCAACGGTCACAATCAATCGGTAATCGTGAGCCATTGATCCCACCTACCAAAAGGAGGTGTCAAATAGTGACGAGAGCCCCCCCCCCAACCACCAAAAAAAAACATGTTACCACAAGCTCGCGCGACTCGTCTATGACGGATCTCGCTCGTTCTTATCAACGGTTTTGAAAAGTCAAGAGTATGTATGATTTTGTAAGCATGAAACAAAACATAGCAAAGATTAAGGAGGCGTCCTTTATTTGAGAGAGAAGCTTAACATTTTGTTGTTTACAATACATGTTCACTAGCCTTGCTAGCTAAGGAAGGCCACATTGCCTTCACTACATCCACATATTGCCTGTTGTGTACTTGGCAAGGCTCAAGCATTGACTGAAGAACTAGCATAATTTTCAAGTAAATGGACATTGAAGGATGCTAGGGCCCAGCTTTTGTTGTGGGCCTTGCCTTGCCCTTTGGGCAATAACTCCATTGTGCCATATGTGCCTTATTTTTTGATGTCTCCACAACATTGTGAACCTTATCCTTGGCTATCCATGGAAGACTTGCTCAATGTGATGAGTCTCTGTAGTTATCACTTGGCCACAGGCTAGCCCCTCAATCCCATGGCTCTTACACATGCTTATCATCTGCAACCTATATTTGCATACAATTTCCACCATCAAGCAATGCCCTTGCTATCACCCAAGATTTCAGTGTATTGCACGTTGGCTAGAGCACCACATAACCCTCATTAATACTCATCCTCTCCTTTAAAGCTAATACATCACAATTTCATCAACACTTTGCACATGTGCTCCCAAGCTTCCTTGTGTGCCAACTCTCCTTTATATCTCAAAGAGAGAGAGAGAGAGAGAGAGACACTAAGTGGCCTACTAATTAATGTGCAATTACTTCCATTCACCCCAGCCTACTACAACTTTAGTTCCTACCACTAATGGTGACACAATACAAATGCAATGAATCATAGTCTTGAAGCAACTACATTGAGACTCCTTGCACGATTATACATGCACAGCTAGTTGAAATTCTCATCTTCATGCTATCAGTGTTGTTTAGATTGTGTAGCTCAAGTTGAGGCTGATCAGATTAGAGAGAGAGAGAGAGAGAGAGAGAGAGAGAGAGAGAGAGCGCATGATGCCTTCAACCTACATTTGGTGGCACCACAAACCCTCGCCACACTAATCATGTGTTTGCACACATGTGAAATGGCTCCACATCCATTGTTGGTAGCCTTTGTAAGGCTAATATGTGCTCCCCCCTCTTCCCGTCTGTTGAACGTCTCTACGTTCAAGGGAACGTGATGAAGAAGGACAAAAGGATTGTTGATCATCTAGTGCTTGTGTACAAGGGCGTGGCGGACCCAACTAAGGCGGCATACCCTTTTTTGCCATGTGTGCAACATAAGAGAGAGATAATAACATGAAGTTATATGTTCTCCGAACGGCCAAAATGGTCTTACCTCCGTTCACCCCAACCTAATGGTGACACAATACAAATGTAGTAAATTGTAGTCTTGAAGCCACTACATTGAGACTCCTGGCATGATTATACATGCACATCTAGTTGAAATTCTCATCTCGAAGCTATCAGTGTAGTTTAGATTGTGTCGCTCAAGTTGAGGTTGAGCAGTTTTGAGAGACAGAGAGAGAGAGAGAGAGAGAGAGAGCACAAGATGCATTTGACTTGCATTCGGTGGCACGAAATGACCCTCTTCACACTAATCATATGCTTGCGCGCATGTGGAGCGGACAGTGAGGAAGATGTAGCGTCATCAAAGTCCTAAGCCAACAATCTATTGTCAGAAGGAATTCCGCAATTCCACACAATCCAGAGCTGTGCCTATGTGTGCTATGCACCACTACAGTATAATAAGCTTGAATTTTCCGACCACCCATGACAATGACCGTACTAACCCATTTAATAACCTTTGTTAGCAACAAACAACAATAGCCATTGACAATGAAAAACCGTTTTCCTCGTCTGATCACAGGTTTTCCACGGATGATAGTGTCGGGCAATGTGATATTCATCAAAGGATGTGAATGGCACAAAGATATGACTATGATTTCGAACCAAAGCTTTTGCAAAGTGGGGCAGACTTGGTCCTATACACAAATGGTAAATAGAATTCAAGCCCAATTGATCCTTGTAATTACTGGTTATTGCAATCACAAATTTTAAATGCAAGATGGTACCATGAATCAACAAATGCACTAGTTCTCCTCATGCGCAAAAAGGACATGATCTCTCATTTTCTATTATTGAAAGTTTCACCTCATACATCAAGAGGGCTCGAAACCGCTCACACAGTGGATTCCTATGTGTGGCTCAAAATGCAACCATTTGCATATTCATGAAGGCAAACTCTCCACCTCCCAGTGTATCCATTCAACTCTTGACCAAACTGGCTCTCTCTCTCTCTCTCTCTCTCTCTTTCTCTCTCTCTCAAATTCTCTCAAACTCTCAGATGCTACAGCAGTTTCTTGACATGAAATGCAACTCCATGATATAAAGGCTGACAAGAAAGGCTCTGTCAGAAACTTCAAACCTTTTTAACCTGATACAAAACTTGCAGCCTTAAAACCTTTTCCCGTTACAAAACTTGCACTGACTGAGCTTATGCCGACTCCTCTAAATGTTTTTTCTTCTTTTTCTTCTTTTTTGCAGAATCACCATCATCGGTGACAACAAGATCCTCAGCAGGCACAGCTTTAGATTTTTTCTTTTTGGATGAACTGCCATCATCGGTTCCTGCAAGAACCTCAGGGTCCTCCACAGTCTTTGATTTTTTCTTCTTGGAAGAGGCCACGGCATTTTCAGCATGAATAGGATCCTCGACAGGTTCAGCAGCCTTTGATTTCTTCTTTTTCTTCTTGGCAGATTCGCCAGCAGCCATGTTTTCTTCCCCAGGCCCTTGAGGTTCCTCTTTAGGCTCAACTAGCTGCTGCTCTTGGTGCTTTTTCTTTTTCTTCTTCTTGGGCTCTTCTTCAGCCACCGCAGCTGGCTCTACCTTCACCTCTGCTACAGGTTCCTCCCTCTTCCTTCTCTTTGCTGATTTACCAGCTGCAGGCTCCCCAACTTCAACCTCAGCCCCTGCCTCTGCCTCTGGCCTTGGCTCTGCTGTCACTCCCTCTCGCTTCCTCTTCTTTTGCTTGCCCTCTGCCTCCTCTGCCTTGGGAGTAGCTAAACCAACCACATCTGCAGCAGGATTGTATGTCTGCAAACAAGCGGCAAACGCATATATTATGACGAGATACAAGCACACTCCCACCTATTGCTCTGGACTAGTAACTATACAGCTGATGGTGCTACAAAGACTATACCCTGATATGATAACCAACAGTGCACTGAAAGCACAAAAACACAAACAAATACCATATACTAAAAGGGTGCATCTGAATGATCTATTTTCGTTAGAGACAACAAATCACCTTCGCAGCAGTAACAAGTCCAGAGGCCCCCTGTTTTCTTGAGGAGTCATAAGGCTCTATCTTTGCCTTCCCCTTCGCTGACCCACTAAGCTTAGCTAGCGCCCTTCCTTCCAGCTGTCTCAATCTGTTCTCCAGCTGCAAGTTAACCAAGCAAAACATGTTGGCCAAAAGGAATGCCAAATCAGCAGAGGTGCTCAAAGAACTGAGTGTAACACCTTAGCTTTGCACTCAAAACCAATCGTGGCATCTTGAGCATCTCCCAAAGCATCATAACG
This sequence comes from Adiantum capillus-veneris, assembly GCF_014529385.1. Lineage (NCBI taxonomy): Eukaryota > Viridiplantae > Streptophyta > Polypodiopsida > Polypodiales > Pteridaceae > Adiantum > Adiantum capillus-veneris. The sequence continues at coordinate 64,403,249 of NC_140942.1, read as the reverse complement.
AACAGAAAGAGCAGATTTAGCAGCTAAAGACCGGGAAATTTTCCCTTTCAGCTTGGGCGGAGCCTGTCCAACTAAAGAGGCGTTGTATATGAGCCCATACTTTGGAGTCGCATGCTTTGTTTTTAGTGCCCTAAAAAGAGCCTGCCCACAACACCCACAGATTATTACACAGAGCATGTACGCAGAAAACCCCTGTAAGAAAAATGTGAGCAGAAAAATGAAGGGACAACTACCTTTTCAGCTCCCAAAATTTGCACTGTACTACCAGGCTGCTTTGCCAAGTTAATAAGACTCCCTGCATGTGCTATTAAGCGCGCACCCACTAACTCTCCCACAAGGACAGTCAAGTTGGGTGCAATGGCATTCATCCTACTACGTAAATACTCTGATAATTGGGCTCTATATTCAGCCAGAGATATAACTTGATCACAAAGTGCCTTGATATTCATCATATCTTGGTCACTGACATCGGTTCCCATGGAGATATTCGCTGCTTCTTTAAACTCAGCCTCCACATCTTCTGGTAAAATCTGCACAAAATTTAAGAAAATTACAAGTGATACAACCCACCATTTTGATTACCACGTTCTTCAAAATAGGTTTTTGGAAACAAAGGTACACACCCCTGAGAAGTCCATATTCTGAGCATTAGTCCTGTGCCCCATTGCCTTGACAACCTTTGCATACACGATGTTGTCTTGAACTATCTTCCCTAGCTCAGGGAAGTGCCATCCATACCACTCCCTAACCCTCATTGCATAGGTGTTAAGTTCTTTGTCAAGATCGTCTAGTAGCCCAATAGCTTGTATGATCATAGTATCTACCTGCCACGTAAAATATGTAAAGCAGCAATGTCATAAAAATTCTAGATATATAAAACCACAAGTGACCTGCTCATCATGTGAAAAATGCGTTGTTATAAGAAGCAGCAAAATAGGAAATGGACTTCACATAGCATACCTTATCAGGACTAAACTTGAGTTTGTATCTTGAGAGGCTATGAGAAAGCCCTAAGCTCATGGGCCCAAGATCTTGCCCTGCAAGACCAGATATAAGTTCACTCAGCTGCGACCGCAAACCTCTCATGACTTCCATCACAGCATTATTATGTATGCAGTCTATTTGCTGCAAGAGAAACCCAATATCAAGAACTCTGGTAAATAAACAATCCAGACACAAAGAAGTCTGTTACTATAGCTCAGTTACCAGCTTTTCCTTGATGGTATTTCCAAGCTTGGAGTCCGCAACTGCCAGTATGTCACCTTGACATTCAGCCTTCAAAAATTTGCGCAAACTCTTGCTGGGTTTGCTGTCGACGAGTAGAGTAGCAGCACCTAGTGCTTCAGCAGTATTTTCAAACTTGCTGAAAGCTTTGAGCTTTACTATCTGTAGTCACAACCAAACCACTAGTAAGTTCACAAATACCATGCCTCTAATGCCGCATCACCATAATCGATGAAACGATTACAAGAACATCTCCAAACTCCGCATTGACTGACTTTCACTCCAATTTGAACCTTACTTTTCGGGCGGACTCTCCTGTCTCGAATTCCTTCCATAAATCCTGCAAAAAGAGTTCTGTGATGAACAAAAAGCTGCGAGCATAGGAAACCCAAATGAAAAATGGGTGAAAGGTCCTGTGCTACAATATGCAGTACAAGAACAAGAAACACATAACTTAGACAAACACTTCAGTTTCAGGGGAACTCTCACATAATAGATCACTCAAAGGTTGCAGAGCTTGAACCCCAATTTCGGACTCCATGACTGCTGGCAGAACAGACAGTCACATTGTCAAAGTGACTTACAGAACTCCTACATCTCCCTTTGTGCCTTTACATTAGAGAGCTCACCAACACAACAAAACAAGCATTGACAGGTGCAGCTGGTGGCCACTGGTATAAGAAAGGTACTGCTCCACATCCTGGCTTACACCAGAAACTTCAGACTCTAGCTAGAGTAAAAGTATCCCGATTTAGCGCGCTTGACAAGCCACTATCCGCTAAGTTTGTACCCGGCTAAGACAAAACCTATGATCATCTCAGACCTCTTATACCTACTCACATAGCATGGATCAATCAGCATAAAACTAGCTTCTTTTGTAATGATAGCATATATCAAGTAATAAAAACCCCTTCTATTCAACCCTACTAAGACCCAGGTTCAAGCATGCAGAGACTAGCCAAAACTTCAGTGCTAAGCACCTCTGCGACAACAGGCAAGCCCTTCGCAATAATTTTATGTCTATGTTCACACTCGGCTAGCTAAATATTTTAAGTAGCTGCCCCAATTCTGCTAAGCCTTCAGATGAATTTTTCCTTGACCAAACAAGAGAGCATTGCTATTCACACTCCAGGTGCTGCAAAGTGAGCTCTTGATGACGATTCTCAGATACAAAAATGGGCTTTTGAGGACCGGTTGAGTTTGCTAGCAACAGAGCTGCAGTGGCTCCGGGAAAATCGCTTCGACAAAGGACTTGCAAAGCAGAGAAATTAAAAATAAATCCCTGCCTTTCTTTGTCCCTGCCAATCAAATTGGGCAAAGCAATCAATACGTATCTCGCAGCTGCTCTGAAACAGGGGATGGCCATGGGGGAGAGGCGCAAAGATGGTGGAGGCAGTACAAGCGATCAAAGCTTTGATTTTGATTATCCAGAACTGTTTATGTGCAAAGAAACCAGCGCGCGCGAACACGCCCAACATACAGACATACCTCGACTTTGTCGAGCTTGCCCTCATCAAGCACCTTGAAGAGGGCGAAGCCTGCGGGGGTCTCGAAGAGGACAAGCATTCCGAGCGGCTACGCCACCTCTGCTGCTGCTGCTTGTGTTCCAAGCGCGGCCCTGCTGCTCTTTCGTCGTCGTGCACTCTCTTTCTCTCTCTCTTCTCGTCTCTCTTACTTCTCTCTCCTCTCAACCCTCAGCCCTCTTCACCCATAAACCCTAAGCCTCATTTACAAATGGTGTGTGTGTTGTGTGTGTGTGTGTGTGGGGGGGGGGGGGGGGGGGGGGGGGGGGGGGGGGACCAAAATTAAGTTATAAGCTTAGCACTTAAATCTGTGTGCCCAACTTGCCAATTGATGTCAAGCACTCTCTGAGTGTAGACGTTGGATTGTGAATCTATAGTAGAGAACAATGACTCACAATCATTGAAGCTCCCTTTCATAGAGTAGAGAGGAAAATATGTACCAATCTTGTTGAAAAGCTTTGCTAACTTCTTATTGGATTGAACTGCATTTTTCATCTTTGGTAATATGTTAACCAACAGGGAAGGGGCATGGAAGCATTATTTATCTCTTCACCTTAGTCAGTCTCGTGAATTATATGCAATGGTACTATAGCATGACCATCTCCATCACATAGATGATTCTGCACGTAGAGCAAATGTGTCTGTAATAGCTCTAGAGAGCATGGATCTCGGACCACCCTTGACGTTCAATATCATCCTATGGGAAAAGGTAACAAAAATAATCAGCAATGTTTTCATTGCAACTTTATCAGCTTTAATTGGCTCACTAACAAAATTGTTCATAAATATCTAAAAATTATCTTCCCTTCATAAGATTCTTGAATCCAACCCAACTCTAAGGACGATGGAAAAGGTACATCAAAAGCAAATAGTGAGAAACTGCACAATGCAAGAGCTATACTCGAGCAAGAGCTCAAGGAAGTCAACAAAATGATTGAGTCCGGCCCTAACAACAATAAAAGAACTTGCTCCCAAGAAGATGACAACGGGCTGGTAGAAGAAGGGTTGGCAGATCGGGCCTTTGCTGCTTTAAAAAATTCTTTGCCTCAACAGGTGGATTTTGCCGAGGCTATTACTGTGGCGATTCCACCAACACTTATCAAAAAAGAGTTAGCTAGGCAAGCTAAGCTAACGCTTGTATTTGGGTTCAGTGGAAGAATCCCGAACAGGCCAGAGATGATTCAATGGCTTCAGGGCCCGCAAGTTCTTGGTCATGGAGGAGCAATTGAAAGTACTTTCTACCTAGCTAAAGGTTTCTGCTCGGTGAGATTCAAAGAGGCCTTTGATGTGGTGACGATCCTGGACAAAGGCCCCCTTGTATTTAATAGGACTACGGTTTGTGTGGTGCCTTGGGAGCCAGTGTTCGACTCAGCTGAATCTCTTCAAGGGTTTAATCCTATCTGGGTTGAGTTTGTGGGTCTGCCTAGCTGGCTTTGGGACAATCTCAGGATGCTTGCCAGTCAGCTGGGCACCCCCCTATTTATTCCTAGCAAGAGAGGGTTTGGCAGAACATCAAATAGGGTTTGTATAGGCTGGGATGTTTCTAAAACGCCACCTAAGAGCATGGTAATCAATGTTGGAGCTGGTCTTGTTACTATTCCGCTAAACTTTGGGGCATACTTTGGAGCATGTTTTAAATGCAACAACTTTGGACACTTCGCCAAGGATTGCCCCAAGAAGGCTAATGGTAGTGCAACTCTAGTAACACAGGTCCCCAGTGAAAAGGAAACCCCGATGGAAGGGTTGGAGAAGCAAGGAGGCGGTAACGAAGGGGCAAGTGCAGGGGAGGTTAAAGAAGCTATGGTATGCAAGAAAATGGATTTAAAGATGCAGGAAAAGATTATGGAGAATTCGATTCTCATGCAACGAATCCCAGAAGGCTCATGCAAGGATAATATAATCATTACTCCCGTTGCTCCCCTGAAATTTATGACGGTCACAATGGCGACAGCTGTACAAGTCCCTGGTCTGAAAAGAGCCAAAAGGGTGAAGGTAGTGGCAAGAGACTCCAAAGTGCTCGTAGTCATGAAAACACTAGAGGGGAAAGGATCTGCTCTATTCCTGTCATAATAATCAATATCTAATTCTCCTAAATGATTTTCTCATGTTAAACTGATCATTTAATATGGGGAAGTGCTAGGGGAGAAAAAGCTAGAATATTGGTTAAGCTAGCAGACCGCCACAGTAGGGATCCAAAGGAGGGAAAATAGGGATCCAAAGGGGGGGGGGCATCTGCAAAAGAGCCATGTGCAACAATGGGCTAAAAAGACCCTAAGGTTTAGCCCATTAAGACTTCCAAAATGCTAAGGTTCCAAAATTCAAAGGTTGTGTCCAAAGGTCAACCTTAAGGGAATTGGATGCTTTTTGTGTGTACAAAAAAGTCTTTGCAATCCCTACTTGGGAGGGGGCGAGCCTTGCATGTAGGGGATGAGAGAGAAAGCCACACACACACACACACAAGCTCCCTTTACACAAAGGGAATGAGGGACACATGTCAGCTCCCTAGGCCAGATGCCCACAAGGTGTACCCAATTCCTATTGGATGGCCTTGGAGGTGGACCAATGAGAATTAGGCTAGAGTAAATCTAGTTTAATTAATTTAAAAACACTTAATAAAAGAACCAATGAGAATTAAGTCCTCTAGAAGACTATTGGACAGTCTCCCAAGGGGTCCAATGAGCATTCAAAAGCCCAATGGCTTGCCTGATTCCTATTGGCCAAGAGGCAAAGAGGTCCAACGAGAGTTTAGTTGAATTATTAAATTACCTAAAGCTCTCACAAAAGGGGAAAGGGGGACACATGTCAGAAGGCTATCACTTATGTTGCTTAATAGTCATTGGCTTGACCTGGGGAGAGCTCATCACCTACTCGAAGCTTGTGAGATAGAAGCCTATATCGACACACTCTTGGCATGTGGATGCAAATCCAACCAAGAGCCAAGCTTCAATGCATGCTCGTCTCCTCTACCATGCTAATTACTAAGCTAAGCTATGCTAATATGAGTGATTATGTGAGGAGATGTACATCTTTCTCGTAAGATACTCCTTCTTCCTCTCAATCTACTCTCATACCCTGCTAGCTCTCACCATCTTCGAAGGTGTGTGAGGTCTTGAGTCTGAGACCGGGGATAATTAATGTTGTGTTTGCTAAGTGTTTTTCTTAGTGCATGAAGATTTCATCTTCATTGCACTAGCTAGTCTTGAAGGAACACAAAGAATTGTATTGTACAATGTCTCTCTTGATGGGAGAAACCATAATACAAAACCTTTTGGAGGGGGGACCAGCTCCATGCAAATCCGGTCCTCAACTGTTGTCAATAGCTTAATTTCTCTCTCTTTTGAAAGTATTGTTCATGCTATCTAACTAGGTGTTATGCTTTTTGTTGCTCTCTCCACCCAAGCACTCTTGTAATTCTCATTAGGAATCTATTCTAATGAAATGCCCACTATGTTCATGCTAATTTCCGCTACACACAAGTTTTTAGGAAATTAAATGTTACATTGGTATCAGAGCACAAGGTTTCTCTTTTCTTGCTCAAGAAGGGAGGTCCTCAAGCTAGCTATAAATGGTTGGTATTATTAATTGCCTGTGAGTAAGTAGAATAAGGATTTTTCAGCCTTGTAGTGCGCCTGCCTTCGTGCAGTTAACGGGGCATCACCGTCAAGAGCTATGGTCTTGATAGTGGAGTCCTACGGGGCTTGCCTACGGCTTAACCACTATTGAGCTATTAGAAGCTTGACAGGAGCCGGTGCTGTTTTGGTGTTGAAAGACCCTCTCTTCTATCCCTTGCAATTAATGGTATTCGAGCCACGGGTACAGTAGCTTGAGTGCTTTTTCTAAAGGGGTAAAGAGGAGTAGCAACTAGGGCTTGAAGTGCCAAAGTACACCTAAAAAGTTTACACCTAAAAGTTGTTAGATTGGCTGACAATAGTAAAGAGAGTGAAATTAATGTTGATAACTTTGATTTTGCTAATGAGCAAGCTACTAATGATGCTCGATGCTTGTTAACTATCTTGTTTCTAGGCTTCAACAAGCCATGGGCAATCCATCTCTCCAAAGTGAAGTGCAACGGCAGCTCCGTGCTCACGGGATTTTCCAAGCTCATCACCATGACGAGAGAACACCTAGGAAGCCTCCTTGTGAGACTCCCAAAAGAGGTCTCTCTCCGATTCGGGAAGAAGAAGAGAATCCATACGAAGGGCTCAAGAATTTACTTCTTGATGATGCATCTCCTTCCCAAAGGAGAACTCAAGAGCCTATACCGAAGGAACGAGAAAGAAGTGAGTCTCCCGCCACCTCGGAGGAGATGGCTCCACGAAGACGGCGGGCTAAACGCTCTCCATCACCACCAAAGCGGAGAAGACCATCACACTCTTCTCCACACCATAATTCAAAGAGGGATGATAAAAAGCAAGAGAAGAAAAAGGCGAGAAAGAGGACACCCTCTTCTCCATCTTCTTCATCCTCTTCCTCTTATGAAAGTGATAGTGAAGACGACGAAGATCAAGATAAGAAAAAGGCGAGAAAGAGGTCACCCTCTTCTCCACCTTCTTCAAATTCTTCACCTTCTGAAGAAAGTGATGGTGCAACCTTTGAACCATCAAAAAGAAGAGGCCATAGGAAATCTTATGCCGCATGGAAGAGGTCAACCAAGCTGAAGAAGTTCAAAGAGGGAGGGAAGAGCATCTCTTTCCTTACCTATGATGGCACCTTTGGTGCTACGGACAAAGTCTTGGCCTTTATCCAACAATTTGATGCGGCGTTTGGAGATGAGGGCTTCATGGAGTCCTCTAAGCTATGCCATGTAGCTATGCACTTTCAAAAGTCCGCCAGACAATGGTGGTCTAGCCTACGAGCCAACGGTGAAGCTCCACGAACATGGAAAGCTTTAAGAGCTTCCATTATGAAGCAGTTTTTGGCCACCGATGCGAAAGACAAAGTACTCACCGAATGGCGAAGCTTAAAGCTCTCTCCCTATGAATCCATCTACAAATATGTAGACAAGTTTTGGGACCTACAACTCAAAACCACTGTCTTCAGAAAGTTGGATTTTGGAGAGCAAAAGCAACAATTTTGTGCGGGCTTAACCGGTATGTCAACTCCCAAAGGCCACATACTATATCGACGGTAATACACCATACTATGGTGGCCTCTCGAATCAATTTCCAAACGAGGGCTAAAAGAAATCGAGCCTAAGGGGAAGGACAATGTCCAAAAGTCTCCTAAGGGCAACTCCAACAAAGCTAAAGAGAAGGGAGTTTACAAAGGTAAGAACAAACTCTCTCCTGAAGAGCTTGAGCGTTATCGCAAGGATAACCGGTGTTTCAAGTGCGGTGAACAAGGGCATGCGTACCGCGCTTGTCCCCAAAAGAACAACCGCCAAGATCCTCCTAGAGCTTCCTTGGTTGAAATCCAAGAGGAGGAGACTCACCAAACTCACCACAAAGGATCTCCTCTATGCCATGCTTGGGGAAAGGTAAGAGAACATGATGCTTTTATTCTCTTTGACCTTGGTTCTACTCACAATTTTATATCTATAGAGTTGGCCACCAGCTAGGCATACAAGCCTATGAGATGGGAGATGTCCTACCCGCAGACACTGCTTTCAAGGAGCAAGAAGCTTCAGTCACTCCCTTAATCGGGAAATTGAGGCTTCATGTTCAAAGCTATGTGGACAAAGAGGACTTCTTTATCTCTCCTCTCAAGCATGAGGATGTAATCCTAGGGGCACCATGGTTTGATCGCCTGGCTGCCAATGTTAAATTCCCTGAAAGGAGAATCTCCTTTAAGTTTAGGGAAAAAGACATGTATATAGATGCTAAGGAAATGGGTAACACTATCCCCATTGTACATACACCAGCTTTCAACAAGTCAATAAAGAGCTCTATTTCCGTGTACATGATTTTTGTTAAAGATTCTCAAAATGAACCTAATGCTTTAGCAAAAGAAAATAAAAGCAACCAAAAGGAATTAGAGTTATCCAATTTTCTCAAGGGGTTTCAAGATGTTTTTATTGACGACATCCCTTGTGAGCTACCTCCTAAACGAGGTAATGATGACCATGCAATTGAACTTCTTCCAGGAAGCTCACCGCCTAACAAACCTCCTTATAGAGTTTCTCAAGCTCAACAAGAGAAGATTATGCGGCAAGTGCATGAGTTAGTTGAGAAGGGCATGGTTAGGCCTAGCTCATCTCCATTTTGCTCACCTGTGCTATTAGTGCAAAAGAAAGACGGCACGTATCGTATGTGTGTCGACTATAGAGCACTAAATAGGATCACTATTAAGAATAGGTTTCCCGTTCCACGGGTAGAAGACCTATTTGATAAGCTACAAGGATCGATCTACTTCAGTAGGATTGACCTTAAAAGTGGCTATCATCAAATAAGGATAGTTGATCAAGACATTGTAAAGACCGCATTTCGCACCACATTTGGTCTTTACGAATACATTGTCATGCCTTTTGGCTTGACCAATGCACCAGCCACATTCAACCACTTGATGGAGAAGCTGTTCAGGCCTCATCGAACCTTCACTGGAGTGTTCTTTGATGATATTATCATCTACTCTAATTCATTAGACGAACACAAGCAACACCTCCAGGTAATATTTCAAGTTTTAAGAGAGAATAAACTTTATGTTAATCGAAAGAAAAGTGAATTTTTCTTGCAAGAGATTCAGTATTTAGGTCACATTATCTCTCAAGATGGCATCCAAATGGATCCATCCAATTTAGAGGTAATAAAAGGATGGCCTAAACCAAGGAATCTTCATGAACTAAGAAGCTTTATAGGTATGTGTGCATACTATAGACGCTTCATAGAAAAGTTCTCACAAATTGTGGGACCATTACATGACCTAACAAAGAAAAGCGTTAGGTATACATGGTCTGCTAAGGAGAACAATGCTTTCAAAAAGCTTAAAGAAAAGCTTATCTCTCAACCTGTGCTTAGACTACCGGATCTCTCAAAACCATTTGAGGTCCAATGTGATGCTTGTGGTGATTGCCTTGGAGCTGTTTTGCTCCAAGAAGGGCACTCCATAGGCTATGAGAGTCGGAGGCTCGACCCTATTGAGCAAGCTCTAGGCATATATGAAAAGGAACTCCTTGCAGTTCTACATGCCTTAGACTCATGGAAGCACTATTTATTGGGGACTCCTTTCATTCTGCGAACGGATCACCAAAGTCTTAAGTACTTCATGACGCAGACCAAGCTCTCCGACAAACAAATGAGGTGGGCAAATTTCCTTTCGCAATTTCATTTTCATATTGCTCACATTGCTGGCAAGCATAATCAAGTAGCAGATGCACTCTCAAGACGGCCGAGAGTGAATGCGGTTTCCATAGCAACTCACAATGATCTATCTTCAATGATAGATAAGTATGCTATTGATCCCGATTTTAGAGATGTGATTTCAGCCCTTGCATCAGGGAAGAAAGAAGAACCATTTACTTTACAAGATGGTTATCTTCTCTATGGAAATAGACTATGTGTTACTAACTCACTACGTGAGAAAGTAATGTATGAATCTCATGCTCCACCTTATGCGGGGCATAGAGGGATTCAGTCTACCTTGAAGGGAATTGAAACATATTTCTATTGGCTTACCATGAAAGTGAACATACAAGAGTATGTTTCTAAATGTGTGGTATGCCAAAAGACAAAATTTGATAGAGGGAAGCAACTTGGATTGCTTCAACCCTTGCCAATCCCTAATTCACCATGGGAGAGCATATCCATGGATTTTATCTTTGGATTGCCTAAGTCTATTCATGGGAATACGGGAATATGGACGATAGTAGACAGGTTCAGTAAACAAGATCATTTTATACTTGTCAAAAAGACTATCAAAGCCCATCAAATGGCAACCCTCTTCATTTCACAAATTTTCAAGTACCATGGCTTGCCAATGTCCATAGTGTCGGATAGAGATCCTAGAATGACCAGTAATTTCTGGAAGGGTCTCTTTGAGAATTTAGGGACAAGGCTAAACTTCTCTTTGGCCTATCATCCACAAACGGATGGCCAAAGTGAAATAGCTAACCTAACCATTCTTGATCTACTAAAAGCCTATGTAACGAAAGTAGATCAAAGATCCCAATGGGAGAAGTACTTACTCTTAGTGGAGTATGCTTACAATAACACTGTACATACTTCAATGGGAAAAGCACCTTTCGAGGTAATTGAGGGGAGATAAAAAATTCCCTTGCTACTTAAGGTACATGGGAAGATCTTCGCTGCAGATGAGTATAGCCGAGACATACAAGAATCTTTTCAAAAGATTAAGGATGCTATCTCTATCTCACATCAAAGGCAAAAGGTTGCTGCTGACAAGCACAAAAGAGCCCAAGCCTTTAAAGAAAATGATTGGGTCTTATTAAAGTTTCCCAAGGCTCGATTAAGGCACACGACGGGCAAGAATCCTACGAGACACCAAAAGTACTATGCTAAGCTAGCAAAAAGGTACTATGGTCCCTTCGAGATTCTTAGACCAATCAATGAGATGGCCTATCAACTCAAGTTGCCCAATCATTGTCTCATACACAATGCTTTCCATGTGAGTGTGAGGTCCCCACCCCGTCGTCTCAACAACGGATCTTATGGTAAATGTGGTGGCCACTAGATCTATAGCGGAAGCAAACAAAGTGGTCTGGGTTCATCTAGCGGACAATCTCTCATCACAAAGTGAATTGAGTTCGAGCCTACTAGCAAGGAGATCTAGCTCCACCTCGAAGGGGAAGCCTGATTTAACCTATGTAGCGATCTTAAGACCCACCTTCCAAGAGGAGAGAAACCTCAAGGGCCTTTTTCCCCATGTTTCAGAGGCACGTACTCTCGAGATTTCACCGCTCTAGGGGCAATGAGTATTACTAATATCGAAGTAAGCACAATGGGGACAGAGAGTTCCCGACCCATTGGGACCACCCATCTCGTAGGCATTGGCAACCTGAGCCAAGCCCCCACTTTCCACCCCCACACTCACACTTCCTTGTGTGACCTAATTACTACCACAAGGGTTGTTCAACATAAAGATTCCTTATTTGATTCCGAATCACATTGTTCGTTAATACAGCCCTTCAACCAGTATTGCAAACAACACCAAGACAGAATTCTAGTAAAAATTCTACTCAAACTTATTCATAAAAGTTCCAATGTTCTGGAGGTACAACATCCCCCCTCCAGCGAGAGTTCACTCCTTCGGTTGTCGCCTAGATGCCCATACAACTAGGTATGTCCACCGCATAGAAAGCATGTCATGGACACTCTCACCGCATAGAAAGCAAGACGTGGGTTCCCACCGCATAGAAAGAAAGTCGTGGATTCAAGAGCCCTTAACGAGGAACTCTGCCCTCTGTGATCAGTAGGGGGGTCAGGACTGATTCAACATTGGAATTAAAATGAACATGTCGAGCTAAATTTTCCCTAGCAGACATTCTTTCCTATTGCAAACAGCATACCCATCAAACATTACCTTCCTACTTTAGAACTTAATGTACAATGATTTCAATGCCGAGGTTTCCGTCGGATTTCTCCAACATGTTTGGGGATATGAGAATTCCTAACTAGCGTATGCAATGTTAATTTAAACAACTTGAATAAAAATATGATCTACCTCTTTCACTTCTTCATCGATGGCCCGTGAGATGGCCGGTATTTGTTCCTCCATAGGAGCTTTCCCCTTTCCGTTGACATTACTCGTTCCTGCCTCGCGATCGTGGGCACTACCGAAGCGCGTCTTCTTAACCGGGGCCATTTCTCACTACTTTAAATGATTAGCTTGGAGAAAGAGCTAAGGTTCGCAAGCATCATAACAGCCCAATGGGTAGATTAGTGACATCAATTAATTTCTCCTATATGAGAGATCTAGATTTCTTTCATAAAGCAATCATTAAGGATGGCACATAATCCTATGGGAACCGGCTCTAAGATAATTATTCGGCTTACATGATTAAGAATAATTAGGATTTCACTATTGGAATTACCAGAGAATTGAATTAAGTATGATTAAACTATTTCCTGGCAAATAGACGATGCAGATTTACCTTAGGCATATGTGTGAGGAAAACCAATTCTTAGGGTCTTAATGACAGATTAATTCCTCCTTAATTACATCTTAATGCATAAGAGAATGAATTCAATTAAGCTTCATTGTTAATGAGTGATTAAAAGAGTGATTCTCTTCAATCTACACAATTACTAGCTTACCGATTAATTACTATGCTACCTAGAGAGAGAAAATTCTGATAATTATGTTCTAATCATTAACCGAGAGTGATAAATGTCTGATAATTCAGCTATGGAATGATGATTACATAATAGAATATGGATAAGGAGAATTTAGAGAGTAGTCATAGAGAATTACTACTAGGAATAAGCATGATAGACGAGAAATTTAGATGGTAATGAAAAAGGATTTGCAGAAAGCATTAATTAAACCGTGGTTACCGTGATTAAGGGCTGATAATCCTCTCGATTCTCTGATCTAATCGAGCTTCTTGAGGCGAGAATTCGACAGCACCTCCCTCCTTGCTTCCCCTTCAAAAGGTGTGTGTTCCGGCAGCACCGTCCCAGAGTGTGTGTAGGTGTGTGTGTGTGTGTGCATTGTGTGTGTGTGAGCATATGTGTGTGTGTGTGTGTGTGTGTGTGTGTGTGTGTGTGTGTGTGTGCAGGTCTTTAAATAGGCCTCCTCAAGCTGAAAATCGATCTGGGTTGCTAAATGCATCTGGGAGCTTCTCCAGTTAAGCATGGCAAGTCCAGTTCCCTGCCCACCAAGTGTCAGGTTGGCTTGGTTAACTGGTTCTGAGACTGAGCTGCTGGCTTGGAAACTCTGCCAGGACCTCCCACAAAGCAAGAGGGCGCCCCCTAGCTACTAAAGCTGATCTGGAGTGGGTTGGAACCTGTTCCCACATAGTCCCGGGGCCCTGGTACCTCCCCGGACAATTTTTAGGAAAATTGGTTCTAGGCTAAAACGGGTCATACGAGTCGGATTTTGATGCCGAAAATTGCTATAGCAAGCTCTAACTAAGGCGTACTGGCCCGAGTACCTGCCATATTTAGCAACCCCCGAGGTCCGAAATGCATTTTTTGAAATTCGGGGTACGGGTGCAGTTTTTTGAGACGATCAAAATTGAACGGGTCGGGTGACCAAAAACTTACTATTTTTGGAATTTTTTTACAAAAATTATTTTAATTCACATTTCGGAGCTTTAAAACATTCTAAACATCATGGCACTGACAGAATCTAGAAAACTGCTAAAAATAGTAACTTATTCCATTATTTTCATTTCAAGGTATAATGGTGTTCTTTTTGATCGGGGTCGGAGACCTTACAACCTCCCCAACGTGAAAAATTGAGATGTCCTCATCTCAAGAATGTGCTTGGGTAATCCTTTATAAGCATTGGTTCGTCCTCCCAAGTTGCATCTTCTTCAGGGTAATCCTTCCACTTTACCAGATGCTTCGTGATCGTTCTGTTGCGTAACTTCCTTTCCCTTGTTTCCTGTACGTAGCAGGTTGGAGCTTGAGAACTCCTTGTGCTGGCATGACTATCTGATCTGAGTCCAGGAATTGATCAGGGTTAGGAATATAGGGTTTGAGTAAGCTGACGTGGAATACATCATGAACCTTCAAGTTTGCAGGTAACTTTAGCTTGTAGGCTTGGTCACTCACAACCTTAACGATCTCGAATGGTCCACAATACCTTGGGCTTAGCTTCTTATATCTGCCTAGAGATAAGTTGCTTTTCTTTGGTCGGACTCGCAGAAAAACCTTATCTCCTTCTTTGAAAGTTCTTTCTGAACGGTTCTTATCAGCATAGTGCTTCTGTCTATCCTGAGCGGCCTGAATGTCCTGGCGAATAGCCCTAGTCTGTGCTTCCATATCCTCTAACATCTTTCTAGAGGCTTCTACTCTGATGGTTGGATCTGAGAAGTTCAGTGGTGCTAAACAGTCCTGTCCATAAAGAGCTTTGAAAGGTGACATTCCAATGCTTCTGTGTTCAGAAGAGTTGTAAGCATACTCCACCAAAGGTAGATATTGTAACCACTTCTTTGGCTCTTGCGAACAATAGGCTCTGAGGATGTCCTCGATGACTTGATTAACTCTCTCAGTTTGCCCATCTGTCTGTGGATGATACGCTGTACTGAAGGCTAATTGTGACCCAATAGATTGGAAAAGAGAAGTCCAAATTTTTGATGTAAACTTGGCATCTCTATCACTGACGATACGCTTGGGTAGACCATGTAACCTAAAAATCTCCTTGATGAATACCCGACTAACATCTGAAACAGTAAAGGTTGTCTTTACGGGTATTAGATGAGCCACTTTTGTGAGCATATCAACAACCACGAAAACAGAATCATAACCTCCTGTAGAAGGTAATCCTGTAACAAAATCCATACTGATGCATTCCCATTTCATCTGGGGTATGTCAAGAGGTTGAAGTTGCCCTGGTAACTTGATTCTTTCGACCTTTATCCGCTGACAAGAAAGACATTGCCTCACATAGCGAAGTATGTCCCCTTTCATTCCATACCAAAAATAACTCCTCCTGACAGCATGAAGAGTCTTAGCATAGCCTGGATATCCGGATGTAGGGCTATCGTGTGCTTCATACAAAATGGCCTTCTTTAAGACTGGATCTCTGGGTACATAGAGTCTATGTCTGTAGTAAAGACATCCTCCCATAAGAGAGTAATCTTTAGCTTCAGGCATCTTATTCTGCTGGACTAGAGATACTATACGTTGGTACTCTGGATCTACCAAGGTTGCTTCTTTGATTCTATCCCAGATAGGGTTATTTGGAATAGAGATAGCTCCGAGAAAGGATTTTCGGCGAAGACCATCTACAAGTGCATTTTCCTTTCCTGGTCTATACTTTATGTCAAGGTCATATTCCTGTAATAGCTCTATCCATCGTCGTTGTCGCATATTGAGAATAGGTTGAGTAAAAATCCATTTTAAGCTCTTGTGGTCTGTAACCAGCTAAAACTTGCGTCCGAGAAGATAATGTCTCCATAACTTCAGCGCATGAATAACTGCTAGAAGTTACAAATCATGAGTAGGATAATTCTTCTCATGATCTCTCAGCTTTCGCGAAGTATACGCCACTGGTCTTCCTTCTTGAGTAAGAACTCCGCCTAGAGCGAATTTGCTAGCGTCGGTCGCTACTTCAAATTCCTTACTGAAATCTGGAAACTTTAAAATAGGAGCTGAGACCAAGAACTCCTTTAGTTTAGCAAAGCTAGACTCATGCTTGGTCTTCCATTCGATCCTCATTCCTTTCTTCAGGAGTTCCGTCAAAGGTGCAGCAATATGTGCATAATCCTTGACAAAAATCCTGTACCATCCCGTTATTCCAAGAAATCCTCTTACTTCGCTGACGGTGGATGGTTGAGGCCAATCAATGATGTCCTCAATGACCTTGTCTGGGTCCACTGAAATCCCCTCAGCTGATATGACAAATCCAAGATAGTGGACTTTAGGCGAGCAAAAAGTGCACTTGCTCTCTTTAGCGTAAAGTTGGTGTTTTCGAAGAAGATCAAGTACTTTGCGAACATGTTCTTCGTGATCTGCCTCGTTCTTAGAGTAGATCAGAATGTCATCAAAGAAAACCAAGACAAAATCATCCAGGTAAGGTCTGAAAATATCCTGCATAAGTCGATTGAAGCTTGCAGGAGCATTTGTTAGACCAAAAGACATTACTGTGAACTCGTAGTGCCCATACCTAGTATTGAAAGCCGTCTTTGAAATATCTGATTCCTTGATCCTGATTTGGTAATATCCTGACCTTAGATCTATCTTCGTAAATATTTTGGCGCCGTGGAGTCTGTCCAAAAGTTCGTCAATCCTTGGAATTGGATACTTGTTCTTGACAGTTACCTGGTTCAGTCCACGATAGTCTATGCATAGCCTTAAGGTTCCATCCTTCTTCTTCTGAAAAAGAACTGGAGCACCCCAAGGAGAAGTACTGGGTCGAATGAATCCTTGCTCAATGAGTTTCCTAAGCTGTTCTTTGAGTTCGATGGCCTCTGGAAGTGACATCTTATAAGGTCTTTTTGAGATAGGTTCACATCCAGGAATAGTCTCAATCTCATGATCTACCTCTCTGTGTGGTGGAAGATTCGTAAGGTCTTCAGGGAATACATCATCATACTCCCTCAACCAGTTTGGTCGAAGTGAGGTATCTGATTGGTCCACTTTATTGAGTTTAACCGCATAAATTTGCCCTTCCTTAGTCCCTTCAAAAGTCTGTTGGCCTTAACTAGAGTAGCCTTAGGTCTCCCATTTTCCCCCTGGATTAAGGCTTCATTACCCAAGTTATCTATAAAGGTAAAGTTTCCTTGTGCACAATGTATGTGGGCCCTATTTTGCTTTAGCCAGTCCATCCCTAGTATCTCATCAAAGAATCCTAAGGGTAGGGTTCGAAATTGGGCAAAAGTTGGGTGTCCCCCTAAATCAAAGTCAATTTTGCCTGCAGAGTGTTGAGATACTACCTCCTTGCCGTTTGCTAACTCTACAACTAGCTTGCTTGTTGGGTACTTATCTAGCTTTGGCTTCCTCATGCATCGGGGTGAAAGAAATGAAAGAGTGCTACCATAATCTATAAGGAAGTTAACTTGTTCACCTCTGAGAGATCTTGGCGTATGAATGACTACGTATTGCTCACAACCATTGGGACTGTCAATTGCAGCATGTAGGGTTGCTCTCTCCACTGTTTCATCACCCACAGTTGGTTGTACCACTGCGGCATTCACTATGGCGGTAGCTCCACGCCCTCGCCCTCTGTTCATCCTTCCTTGTCCTCCTCTTCCATTAGCTTGGCCACGCCCACGGGTATTCAAGGGTATGGCATTGGCGTTGGTTGCCTGAATGTTCCTGGGGCAATTGGATATGGAATGTCCATGCTCGCCGCAACTATAGCATCGAACATCGGGGAACTCCATGGTTGTGGTGGTAGCCACAATAGGGCACTGGTTATACGCTTGGTTGGCTGGTCTGTTATCGCAAGCAGTGGTCCTTTCCCTCTTTGCCCAATGATTCCTCCTGTTCTGATTAGCCCTTTGTACTTCGAGAGCTAGAGGTTTGGCTCTCAACAAGGCATCCTGTAGCGTCGTCGGCCTGAGAGCTTCCAACCGAGTATTCGGGGGATCGATTAGACCTTGGCAGAACCTTACCACCTGTTGTTCCAAGGTCATCTTAGGAGCATATCTCCGAAGAGTGACAAACTTTGCATAGTATTCTTCGACTGATGAATTCTGCTGCCGAAGTGAAAAGAAGTCATTCATCCTCAAGGTTCTGTAGGCAGGCGGTAAATAACGCCCCATTATCGCAGCTTTAATGTCTTCCCAGGACTGGGCAGATCCCTTAATGTCCATGTCCCTGCAATGTTGCTTCCACCATATCTTGGCATCGCCAGTTAAGCGGAACATCGCAAGCATAGTCTGATTTACGGGTTGGGTCCCCGCAGCTTCAAAGTAATCGTCCATGGCTTCCATCCATACTTCCGCATCTCTCTCCACATTTGCCCCCTCGCCCTTAAAGATCGGAGGTTGGGCTTGCTTAAGGAGGAGCTTCTTCTCTTGCGCTGCCAAGTACAGAGCAACAGGCGGTACCTACATGGATTATACGAATTCTTGATACATTACTTGGATTTCAAAATAGACACGAGACTTTAAATAAAATTCAAGATTCTGCTTTATCAAGAGACAGAGATTCAGAGACAAAAAGCACTTCATTGATGAAAATTTATTACAATTGAAACCCCTCAAGGTTTAGGATAACTGATGATCAGCTTATTACATGGCTTTATGGATTGCATATAAAATACGCCTAGGAGATGGTATTCACGTGATACACTACTTCATTCGTGTAATAGGTTCTATACTCATTCTTGAGTGGATAATAAACTAAGATATCAAGCCGGAGTTCCGCCTTCAGTAATCCAAAGGTTTTGACTCGGTTCGCTGGGATCGCGTTGGTGACCTTCTCCAAAAGCCAGTCGTTGATGGTTTGATTTTAGTTGTTTGAAACAGTCTGGTCCAATCGTGTAGGCACCAAGTAGAATATCTCTATTACTCTCAACTCTTCTCCCCAACGTATCTTCTTCAAGTCGGTAGCCAGGCATCCTAGCTTCCGAGCGTTGATGTAGTAAACCCCTCCTGGAAATGTCCAATCAAGTTCCCATCCTCTATCACTGCGAGTGGAGTGTGGCGTATAAGCCTTCAACAGTATCTCCATGACATCTCGCTTGAACTGGTAAACTAGGGATCTTCGAGCTTGCTTATAAATAAGCTCAAACACTTGGAACTTCCGATATTCGAGCACGGGGTCTTCCTGCAACACCAATGCAAGGAATTCGGATCAACTACCTATATACTTTATGTTCCTTTTAAATGTTCAAACAATATGACTTTATTTCCCAACCTAACCTATGCTCTGATACCAGGTGTGAGGTCCCCACCCCGTCGTCTCAACAACGGATCTGATGGTAAACCTGGTGGCCACTAGATCTATAGCGGAAGCAAACAAAGTGGTATGGGTTCATCTAGCGGACGATTTCTCATCACAAAGTGAATTGAGTTCGAGCCTACTAGCAAGGAGATCTAGCTCCACCTCGCAGGGGAAGCGTGATTTAACCTATGTAGCGATCCTAAGACCCACCTTCCAAGAGGAGAGAAACCTCGAGGGCCTTTTTCCCCATGTTTCAGAGGCACGTACTCTCGAGATTTCACCGCTCTAAGGGCAATGAGTATTACTAATATCGAAGTAAGCACAATGGGGACAGAGAGTTCCCGACCCATCGGGACCACCCATCTCGTAGGCATTGGCAACCTGAGCCAAGCCCCCACTTTCCACCCCCACACTCACACTTCCTTGTGTGACCTAATTACTACCACAAGGGTTGTTCAACATAAAGATTCCTTATTTGATTCCGAATCACATTGTTCATTAATACAGCCCTTCAACCAGTATTGCAAACAACACCAAGACAGAATTCTAGTAAAAATTCTACTCAAACTTATTCATAAAAGTTCCAATGTTCTGGAGGTACAACATCCCCCCTCCAGCGAGAGTTCACTCCTCCGGTTGTCGCCTAGCTACCCATACAACTAGGTATGTCCACCGCATAGAAAGCACGTCATGGACACTTCCACCGCATAGAAAGCAAGACGTGGGTTCCCACCGCATAGAAAGAAAGTCGTGGATTCAAGAGCCCTTAACGAGGAACTCTGCCCTCTGTGATCAGTAGGGGGGTCAGGACTGATTCAACATTGGAATTAAAATGAACATGTCGAGCTAAATTTTCCCTAGCAGACATTCTTTCCTATTGCAAACAGCATACCCATCAAACATTACCTTCCTACTTTAGAACTTAATGTACAATGATTTCAATGCCGAGGTTTCCGTCGGATTTCTCCAACATGTTTGGGGATATGAGAATTCCTAACTAGCGTATGCAATGTTAATTTAAACAACTTGAATAAAAATATGATCTACCTCTTCCACTTCTTCATCGATGGCCCGTGAGATGGCCGGTATTTGTTCCTCCATAGGAGCTTTCCCCTTTCCGTTGACATTACTCGTTCCTGCCTCGCGATCGTGGGCACTACCGAAGCGCGTCTTCTTAACCGGGGCCATTTCTCACTACTTTAAATGATTAGCTTGGAGAAAGAGCTAAGGTTCGCAAGCATCATAACAGCCCAATGGGTAGATTAGTGACATCAATTAATTTCTCCTATATGAGAGATCTAGATTTCTTTCATAAAGCAATCATTAAGGATGGCACATAATCCTATGGGAACCGGCTCTAAGATAATTATTCGGCTTACATGATTAAGAATAATTAGGATTTCACTATTGGAATTACCAGAGAATTGAATTAAGTATGATTAAACTATTTCCTGGCAAATAGACGATGCAGATTTACCTTAGGCATATGTGTGAGGAAAACCAATTCTTAGGGTCTTAATGACAGATTAATTCCTCCTTAATTACATCTTAATGCATAAGAGAATGAATTCAATTAAGCTTCATTGTTAATGAGTGATTCTCTTCAATCTACACAATTACTAGCTTATCGATTAATTACTATGCTACCTAGAGAGAGCAAATTCTGATAATTATGTTCTAATCATTAACCGAGAGTGATGAATGGCTGATAATTCAGCTATGGAATGATGATTACATAATAGAATATGGATAAGGAGAATTTAGAGAGTAGTTATAGAGAATTACTACTAGGAATAAGCATAATAGACGAGAAATTTAGATGGTAATGAAAAAGGATTTGCAGAAAGCATTGATTAAACCGTGGTTACCGTGATTAAGGGCTGATAATCCTTTCGATTCTCTGATCTAATCGAGCTTCTTGAGGTGAGAATTCGACAACACCTCTCTCCTTGCTTCCCCTTCAAAAGGTGTGTGTTCCGACAGCACCGTCCCAGAGTGTGTGTAGGTGTGTGTGTGTGTGTGCATTGTGTGTGTGTGAGCATATGTGTGTGTGTGTGTGTGTGTGTGTGTGTGTGTGTAGGTCTTTAAATAGGCCTCCTCAAGCTGAAAATCGATCTGGGTTGCTAAATGCATCTGGGAGCTTCTCCAGTTAAGCATGGCAAGTCCAGTTCCCTGCCCACCAAGTGTCAGGTTGGCTTGGTTAACTGGTTCTGAGACTGAGCTGCTGGCTTGGAAACTCTCCCAGGACTCCCACAAAGCAAGAGGGCGCCCCCTAGCTACTAAAGCTGATCTGGAGTGGGTTGGAACCTGTTCCCACATAGTCCCGGGCCCCCGGTACCTCCCCGGACAATTTTTAGAAAAATTGGTTCTAGGCTAAAATGGGTCATACGAGTCGGATTTTGATGCCGAAAATTGCTATAGCAAGCTCTAACTAAGGCGTACTGGCCCGAGTACCTGCCATATTTAGCAGCCCCCGGGGTCCGAAATGCATTTTTTTGAAATTCGGGATACGGGTGCAGTTTTTCGAGACGATCAAAACTGGACGGGGGGTGACCAAAAACTTACTATTTTTGGATTTTTTTTATAAAAATTATTTTAATTCACATTTCGGAGCTTTAAAACATTCTAAACATCATGGCACTGACAGAATCTAGAAAACTGCTAAAAATAGTAACTTATTCCATTATTTTCATTTCAAGGTACAATGGTGTTCTTTTTGATCGGGGTCGGAGACCTTACAATGAGCCTATTAAAGCATTACAAAGGGTAGCCACCTCAAGAACCAACTATTGAAGACCCACCGGAGATCGAGGACCAAGAGGAGGTGCTGCAGCCCGAGTCCATTCTCCGACATGAAGACAAGGTATTGAGAGGTGGTAAGACTATCCGATGATATCTTATTAAGTTTAAGAATTATCCTTTTGAAGATGCTAGATGGATGCAAGGCATACAATTAAAGGATAACCTAAACCTTGTCAATGCTTACAATGCTTCCCAAGAGTAAGCAAATGTACAAAATGTTAAAAATGAACAAAGTTTTTTGTCTTATAAGACTCTCTTTTTCTTTATTGTTCACAAAAATGAAGTAGTATGCATGCTTAGATCAAGTTTGCGGAGACGACGTCTCCCAAACACCAAGTAAAGCTTGTCACTCTACTATGGAAGACTGATAGGACTAATGTGCAGACATGCTTGCGGCAGCCTCAGGCTCTCAAGCGCCAAATGGACTAGTCATCCATGATGTCGTAAGGTAACATAGGGATCCTCTACCCGCTAAGAAAAGGACTCATGAATATGCTTTATCTTCTCCACACCATAGTCGAGCACGACTATGATTTCAAGAGAGAGGTAATGTCATAATAATCAATATCTATTTCTCCTAAATGATTTTCTCATGTTAAACTGATCATTTAATATGGGGAAGTGCCAGGGGAGAAAAAGCTAGAATATTGGTTAAGCTAGCAGACCGGCCACAATAGGGATCCAAAGGGGGGGGCCATCTGTAAAAGAGCCATGTGCAACAATGGGCTAAAAAGACCCTAAGGTTCAGCCCATTAAGACTTCCAAAATGCTAAGGTTCCAAAATTCAAAGGTTGTGTCCAAAGGTCAACCTTAAGGGAATTGGATGCTTTGTGTGTGTACAAAAAAGTCTTTGCAATCCCTACTTGGGAGGGGGCGAGCCTTTCATGTAGGAGATGAGAGAGAAAGCCACACACACACACACACACACACACACACACACACACACACAAGCTCCCTTTACACAAAGGGAATGAGGGACACATGTCAGCTCCCTAGGCCAGATGCCCACAAGGTGTACCCAATTCCTATTGGATGGCCTTGGAGGTGGACCAATGAGAATTAGGCTAGAGTAAATCTAGTCTAATTAATTTAAAAACACTTAATAAAAGAACCAATGAGAATTAAGTCCTCTAGAAGACTATTGGACAGTCTCCCAAGGGGTCCAATGAGCATTCAAAAGCCCAATGGCTTGCCTGATTCCTATTGGCCAGGAGGCAAAGGGGTCCAAAGTTGAATTATTAGATTACCTAAAGCTCTCACAAAAGGGGAAAGGGGGACACATGTCAGAAGGCTATCACTTATGCTGCTTAATAGTCATTGGCTTGACCTGGGGAGGTTCAATGAGGGTAGAGCAAGAGCAAATAGCAAGAGGGCTCGCCCAAGAGAGAGAGGGGGCTGATTTTTGCAAGGCATTATCACACACACACTCACACAATCTCATGTGTGAAGAAAACTAGACTATCTCTTCCCAAGCTTTAATGGAGAGCTCATCACCTACTCCAAGCTTGTGAGATAGAAGCCTACATCGACACACTCTCGGCATGTGGATGAAAATACAACCAAGAGCCAAGCTTCAATGCATGCTCATCTCCTCTACCATGCTAATTACTAAGCTAAGCTATGCTAATATGAGTGATTATGTGAGGAGATGTACATCTTTCTCGTAAGATACTCCTTCTTCCTCTCAATATACTCTCATACCCTGCTAGCTCTCACCATCTTCGAAGGTGTGTGAGGTCTTGGGTCTGAGACCGGGGATAATTAATGTTGTGTTTGCTAAGTGTTTTGCTTAGTGCATGGAGCTTTCATCTTCATTGCACTAGCTAGTCTTGAAGGAACACAAAGAATTGTATTGTACAATGTCTCTCTTGATGGGAGAAACCATAATACAAAGCCTTTTGGAGGGGGGACCGGGACCGGCTCCATGCAAATCCGGTCCTCAACTGTTGTCAATAGCTTAATTTATCTCTCTTTTGAAAGTATTGTTCATGCTATCTAACTAGGTGTTATGATTTTTGTTGCTCTCTCCACCCAAGCACTCTTGTAATTCTCATTAGGAATCTATTCTAATGAAATGCCCACTATGTTCATGCTAATTTCTGCTACACACAAGTTTTTAGGCCATTAAATGTTACAATTTCCCACCCCCTTGCAAGGAGGGGGGAGCACTATCCCACTTCACAATCCATTTGCAGTATTGCAAGAAAAGAAATCCCCTGACCTGAAACCCCTGGACCCTCTCGTGACCAAGGAGAGGGAGTGTGAGCACGAGTCGGATGCTTAAGAATTCGTTCCTCTATCCCAATGAGCCCTCTGCAATGATGGAGTCTCTCACTATACAATCTTGGAACATAAAGGGAGTGAAGACCCGAAAGAAGAGTACCCTTTTCTGGGAAGAGGTAAAAAAGGAAAAGGCAGTCAACTGTTGGGCCATCCAGGAACATCACTTGGATGCTCATAGCAAGAGAAAGCAAGCTCTGGGAAAGAAACTTGTTTTCTATGGAGAAGGAAGTAACGGTTTCAGTGGTGTCCTCAGTATTGTGGACAGGGAATTGGAGCCGAAGCTGGTTCTGAACCACCCCTTTGGCAGAATCCTGAGAATTAGAATTAGATGGGAAGGGTATCCCTTCACCATTGTGAATGTGTATGGCCCTTGCAATGCAAAAGATAGAGCTAAACTATGGATGCATCTTAGAGATACTCCTATAGAAGGGGAGTGGTTGCTAGTTGGCGACTTCAATATAGTGGAAAAGAGCAAGGACAAAATAGGATCCTCTGGTATGCTGGCTGGATCGGAAAGGACTAAATGGCAAAGTTTGTGCGAAAAGTGGGCGATGAGCGACTTATGGCAAGTTGGCCCATGGAACAGCACGCCAAGTTTCACCTACACAAGTCTCCAGTATGCCCGCACTACCTCCAGGCTGGACAGGTGCTACTGCTCACACCAAGCTGACTGGATACCGTCGATGCTAGAGATGAAGGTAGTCCCATCAAAAAGCCTTTCGGATCACATACCCCTGCACATACATTAAAGAGGAGGACCAAACCCCAGGAGGGAGGAAAAAACTGCTAGTTACAGGGGCACACCTATTCAAAGATCCTCTTTTCAGGAATTTAACCAAGAAAGCACTGGGTAAGCTCAGAAAAGATGTCGATCTCAACAAACACAATGCGTGGGACCTATTTGCTCGTAGTATTCAGAAAGAAATCAAAACCGCGGGTCCCTGTTTTAAAAAATCTAGGGAGGTGCACCTTCTTCATCTGTCAGGTGAGGTACAACGGCTTACCTCCACAAAAGCCAGTGGGCTTGCTACTGAGGAAGAGCACAAACAATGGCTTGAAGCCAAAGCTTGCCTAGCTAACAAGCAATTGGAAGATATCAGAAAGGCAAGGATCCTCTCCATGGAAATTTCCTTTCAACCAGAAGCCTCTAATCAAGCTCATTTTTTTAGGGCTTTGAAAATCAAGAAGAGTCAGGGTCACGTCCACTCGCTCTATGATGAGAAAGGGATAGCAGTTCATAACCAAGATGAGATGGCCGGTCTGATGTTGAACTATCTTAGCCAAATCATTGGACGACCAGAAATCCAGTCCCAGGAAGTAGATGAAGCCAGAAGGACCTTACTTCAGAGTGTCAAGAAGAAGATTCCCCAGTCAGAAGCTAAAATCCTGGAAGAGGTATTTTCTGAAGACAAATGCTCACTAGCATTGCAAGCCCTTGGCAAGGAGAAGTCCCCAGACTGGGATGGGATGACGACAGAATTCTTTAGAGAATTTTGGGATGATCTGAAGGCCCCAGTCACAAGTTTGGCCAACAAAGCCATTGTCGAAGGGTCACTGGAGTTACGTGTAAAGAGAGGTCTTATCAAACCCATCCCCAAACAGTTTTGTTGTTCTCAACTAAAACATTGGTGCCCCATAACGATGACGATGGTGGCCTACAAAATTGTTGCCAAGGCAGTAGCCCTCAGACTAGCCCCCTTATTGAATAAGATCATATCTCCCCATCAACATGGGTTTATCAAAGGAAGGTCCATATACGACAACATCTTGGCAGCAATGGTAGGTATTGAATATGTAACTTTCACAAAGCAAGAGTGCATCTTGCTGCAACTTGACCTGGATAAGGTTTATGATAGAATAACATGACATATATAGAAGCAGTCATGGAAGCTTTGGGATTTGGGCCTCGTCTATGTAGTCTTATTCATGCAATAGGGGCTGGTAGCCAGTCTGATCTCCTATTCAAAGATCAAATAGTGGGCTCGTTTGAGGTCAAAAGGTCTATTAAGCAGGGATGCCCTTTGGCCCCCCTGCTTTTTGCCATAGGTTCACATCCTTTAATCACGACGCTCGAAGCTAGTGCTGAGCGTGGGGAGTTGCAAGGCCTGGCTCTTCCAGGAAACAACCAACTTCTTGCAAAAATGTTTGCAGACGATTCTCTCCTCTTCTTGAGGGCGCGTCCCCAGATCGTAAGGAAAGATCTGGAGATTGTACAAATGTTCTCTATAGCTTCGGGGTCCCATTGCAATATAGAGAAGTCAAGGTTGATTTCCCTGTCGGAAAATGACTCATTTGACCCTTTTGACCGGTCGGGGGAGATTGTTACAAAAGGGAATATTTTCAGACATCTGGGCCCCCCCTTAGGGGTGGACGTAACCCACAAACAAAGATGTCAGTGGGTCCTGGAAAAAATCAGAACCAAAATGAGTAGGTGGGAGCATGTTCTTCTCCCATTCCCAAGTCGGATAAAAGTGATTAATGCCTTTATGCTCCCGTATATTGCCTTCACTAGCCCACTTCTTAAGATGGCTAAATGTCACTGGAAAGAGTTCTTAAAACTGGTAAAAAGGTTTTTATGGAAATATAACACAAAGTCCTCCAAGCCATGGCAATGGGCCTGTTGGGAGGCAGTCGCTCAGCCAGTGAATCAAGGAGGCCTCGAAATTCTCAACCCTGTGGTCCATGCAGAAGCGTGTTGTGCCAAATTTGTAGTCTCCTTGGCTAAACAAGACCAGGCTTGGGATATCATGATCAGAGATATGCTAGAAGCAGCTAAACTTGGTTCGAAAGGAGGAAAGTGGAGAGGGGTAGAGTTTCATGACAAACTTCTAGCCCCGACGTGGGTTACACTAAGTCTGGGGGGGCGGTTCAGGGAATTGGTAAGGAAATGCAACAGAGCAGCAGGAGTCCTAAAGTGGGGGGAAGAAACCAGATACTTCAAGAACTCCATTCTGCATTGGTCCCCCTGGATTTCCAAAGTTGTAGATCTGCCGCAAAATCCTATTGGATAGAAGCAGCCAGGAAACTGAATAATAAGGGTCTGAACCGACTGGGGCACTTTTGGGACAGTAACAGCAAGAGTTGGAAAACTACTGAACTTCTGGTAACCTAATTCCAACTTAATAGCTTGGAGGTTTTGCTAGTCAACAAAGTGATGGAAGAGCTTGGCAGTGCAGTGATGCCACTCTGTGACTCAGAGTTGACTAGAGTGCCTGGAAATGGCCCGGAAGCAGCCTCTTATGGAAACCCTATTCTAAAGGCATCTACCATACAATGATGCTAAAGAAGAATTGGTCTAGCCCCCTTAACAAGTTATGGAAAAAACAATGGTCGGAGGAAAGGTGGGAGCAACTAATGGAGAACATCTGGGCGCCAAAGGTTCCGCATCACATGAAGGCATTTCTATGGAAAGTAATTAGGGGTGCTCTTCCGACGAGGGTGAAGATTCAGAAGAGAGGGATTGGTGCAGATCGATGCCTGGGGTGCAGGATGGCTAGTGAAGATCTGACCCACCTTTTTATGGAATGCCCAGCTATCAGAGGCCTTACATGAAAAATTTGCAAGTGGGTCCAAAGAACATGGAAAATTGGTTTTTACAAGACTGATTTACTCCTTGGAGGTAAGAACTTGGGTAGCCCTGCCATCCTCATCTGCACTCAAATCATCAGGTTTTGCTTTTTTCATAATGTATGGCAAACAAGAAACCGCCGTGTATTTGAAGGAGTTCCTGAGGTGGCAAACTTCACAAAAATTATACAAGAAATCAGAGTGCTAATATGGATGCTCGAGCGCAAGCAAAACTCGAATGATTGGTCTAGGGTTACCCGTGCCTTGTTGTCAGCGAAATGCTTAGGTAAGGGGAAAATCATGAAACCAGAAGATTAATGAAGAACATACTAATGAAGTGGTGTATCAAGGGCAGGGGGGCAAGTCGTTAGGGGTGGCTCCCCATATAGCTGATGTAAGTTTGGTCTCTGGATGGTGTCATGGCTCGGCACGAGCATGGCAAGTTCTTGTAATTTTTTGACATGATCAATATAATTCACTCACAATTGTGAGTTTTGCAAAAAAAAAAAAAAAGATTCTTGAATCCTTGTATCTACTACTCAAAATCAGCAACCGTTAGTTTTGCTACATCTTGGTGTTGGTGGATCAAGTTGTGGCATTTTCATGCCTCAAATAGAGGTAGCCACAACCCAAATCTTGCACACCATGAGTTTTGGTGTGTGTGTGTGTGGGGGGGGGAGGGGGGGGGGGGGTTTTCTTGCTAAAGTCGATGATGCAAAAGCGTAGAGCAATGGAGAGAATACATGTGTGTGTGTGTGTGTGTGTGTGTGTGAGAGAGAGAGAGAGAGAGAGAGAGAGAGAGAGATACTACATATATACTAGCCCAGGGGCCCTTGAGTAACCCCTTAGTAAATTGCTCTACTAAAAACTTTGACAAATAAGTAAAATAAATACCTAAAGCCAAAAGATATATTGGGATCACTCTGGGCTATTCACTTGAAATGATATAATATTGGGATCACATTAAGCTATTCACTTGAGATGCTATAACTTTAACACCCACTCTACACCTCATATTGGACATACGTAGGAAGACCAAGTCGATGAAGAAGCTACCATGGACACCCCCGATATTACGTCTACTACTGAATACACGTCGATTAAGCTACCACCAACTTTTTACCTTAGAAGAATGCCATCTTGAGCATCGGTTGCCTCATAGAAAATTGAATTGTAGACCACATTATATCCAAAAAATCCCATTCGTGAACTATGAACACATAAGCTCCAAACTTTCCTAAATAATGAATTTTGAAACACGTCATGTTCATAATCCGGCCAACAACAATGGATTGTCTGCAACACATCCATAATGTTTATATATATATATATATTGTTTATTTATATTTATATTTATATGTATATTTGTAGGAGGCTTCTTTTGCCCCGCTTTGCCGATTACAAGCCTCTCCCTAGTTGAAGCTAGTTGCAGCTTCCGCCACCTGACTAGAAATCTGGCATCGTGGCCATTGTGGCCGCCACCACATGTGCCATGCAAATCTCCTATGCCAAATCTTTATCACTGTTATCTATGTCCATCTTTCCTTTGCCTTTGTCCGCTTGTGAGTTCCTACTTTAGTGTTTGGATTCGCCTTCTAGTGAGTTCATGCATTTGCCTTTAGCGTCACAATCCCAAGCAAGACAAATTGATGGCTTCCTTGAGAACTTCTCCCATGCATAGGCTGCTAACTAGGTACTAGCCGATCCACTTTCCTTATCCATTCATTGATCTTGGTTCACTTTTGTTGATGGGTCAAGGCGAGTGCCTACGAAGTACTTAGGGTTTTCCCTCAAGAGTTTGAATCTCTCCAACCACGACCTACCCTGCCTAGTTGTACATCCCCCCTTGGGTAGAGTTGCAAAACATGGACTTGGAGGGTAGCTCAAACAGGCCATAATATTCAGCATATTAAAATGCACCTCTATGGCAAGCCGGAAAAATGGCAAGCTTCTGGAATTCTCCTGACAACGTCTCAAAATGTCAATATGTAGTCGAACAGACACAACCACCTACTTTGACAATTTCTTGCGTTTCAAAATGCTCACTGCAAAAGCTCCAATTGAAGTCATTGTTTGTTTACTGCCTCCACTTCAGCGTTTTCAAACGTTGTTGGCAGGAGCTCGCAAGGCAACCCAACCTCTATTCGTTGCATCTTAGAATGCTAACGGAAGAAGACTTCTCCTAGTGCTGTTGGTGGAGTCTCCTTGCCACAGCGTCTTGAGATGCACCAAGAGGCACACAAATTGCAACGCCTCAAAACGCCGTGGAGATACCCTCAGTTGCATGCAAACAAAGTTGTTGATGAAGCTTCCTAGTCATCAACGTTTCAAAACGCTATGCCAGAAGAAAAATGCCACTTAGTTGGCTTGTGTTCTAAAAATCCATGCACAGAGCGTTGCGTTGAGGGACACCACATCTTGAGCTTTTCAAACACCAAGCCAACTAGTCTCTTTGCCATCGTTGAATGAGATCTCCTATTTGAATCCTCTTCTCCACCTTGTTGTGCTTCTCCTCCGTTGCGATCATCGACCCAAGGGCTCTGATATCGTGTCAAAGTCGAGAATGTGGAAGCATAGAGCAATGGAGAGAGAGAGAGAGAGAGAGAGAGAGAGAGAGAGAGAGAGAGAGAGAGAGATCACATACTGCATAGTAGTTCTTCAGGTTTGATAGATCACATACCGCATCCCCACTTCATTACATAGGTTCGGACGTATCTTAAGCAAGTCAACTAATGTGTATGTGCTGACATTATTGCTTGGATATTTAAAATATTCTTTTCCTCGAGGGATAGCTCCTTGGAGCTTAGCAAAGGCCTTATGAGATTTGGCCTCATATTGTCCTAGGTATTTTGGAACTACTACTAAAGTGATTGCTTAATTTTTGCTATTATCATCACGCTCTAGGAGATTTCTAATTGATGAGCTTGTGTCACCTTGGTTTGTATACTACTTGGAGGGAGAAGCCGAGTTAAAACAAAGATGTCAACAATCGCTTGTCTTTGTCATCTCTTGTCTCCGAATTTGCTATTTGGTGAAGGATAAAGTTATGTTGGTGGATCAAAATCTGTGGACCCTCAACCACCCATGCATATGCAACTCTTAGAAAGGAGAGATGCATGCTCATTATAAGATAATGCAGAGGAAGAAGGCAAAAGGAAATAGAGACCTAGTGAGAGTATTTTCAAAATGTCTCATGAAAGAAGGGCGTCCTACAAAAAAGACCCACATATATTATAAAAAATGTTAAAACAAATAACTTTTATGTTCTAAATTTTTTCATCAAGAGACTATAAGAGGGAATTCTGTTCAAATTACTCCTGGAGAACAGTTGCAAAGCACATACGTATCTCTTGTTCTACAAGTTAAGGGCTTCCTCCTTTCACACAAGGCCCTCCTTCTCTATCTTAGGCTTTGTAGATCAATCTCTTCTAGCTCTACAAGGTACTTGTTGTTGTTCTCTCTTTTCGATAGCTAATCACGTATTCTTTGCTCCAAAGGAGAGGCATGGACTTTTATGTTCCTATAATGGTTTTAGAAGATAAGAGTTTCCATTATACATTTTCATATTTTATTCATCAAGCAAGCTTCTCTCTCACCCTTTGCACGACTACTTGATACGCATAATGGGATTCCTTTGAGAGTGAGGCTAGGATAATAGGTACAGGTTTGGCAAAATTGAGCTTTTAATTATGCGATTTGTGTCCCCAAAGAGTTGGTCTAACGGTAAGGCTTTGGCCTCTCAACCTATGGGTTGTGGGTTCCAATCCCCGTTGGGTCACACTCTAGAGGGACACCTTGTGCTCACCTGGTGTTCACGTTGCTAGGGCTCTTGCCCTTGGACACTCGAGTGCATCCTCCTCCTGGGGTGGGTCACTCGAGGAGGAGGTTCCTAGCTGGTTGCTACGAGTTCTCTCCGCCGTTCCCAGCATGTGGTGCATCAATTAGGTGGCCATGGTGATGCCTATGCGTGGCTCTTGCCCGATGGTACGCGGCCCTTGCCCGACCATGTAACATGGCTAATATTTGGAAGGGATAAGCACCTCCCCCTGTGGGCCCTATGGTGTGTCGAAAAAAAAAATTTATGCGATTTGTGAAGGACTAAGCCTATTATGGTTACATTTGTATCAGAGCTCCGATTTTCCTTTCTTTTTTAGAAGGGACAATTGAAGGACAATGCAAGGGTAGACTGTGGGTGTGGATGCTATGAGAATCAATATGGATTCACAAGGAAAGCCCACCATGTCTAATGTGAAAGAAATTGATGTGAATTTCTTAGACATAAATTTTAATGAAGATGACGTCTCAGCACAAGGAACTCGTGCTATTTTATAATTTGTAAATCAATTGCAAGAAGTGTGGAATAATTCTTGAGCACAAATGGTCCTCTAGGCATAAATAGTTTCTCATAGCTTGACGGGTAGCTTGATTTCTCCTACAAGGATAAGGTCACTAAGAAGCTGAAGCTTATCATGAGATCATGTTTTATATAAAAAGGGGATTCCCAAAGGAGAGGGAGAAATCACTCTCACAAGCCTTCCAAACCACCAAGGAGGAGTAGCTCAGTGTCTCTTCAATGAAATCCTCCTACTTGGAGAGAATATATGGGATCACCTAGAAGGAAGATCTATAAATCTCCTTGTAGAAGTCCACTTGCACAAAAGAGGAGGAATCATTGTGATGATTACTCTAATAAAAGAGAGAGAAATGCCTCTTCCGTAGGGAAGAAGACTGACTATAGATAGCACTCAAATGAAGAGGTGTCTTCTCTAAGAAGGAGTCCTAATCAATCTCTTGTGCACAAAACTAAATGTAAAAGAGAAAGCTAGGAAACAAACCCTTTCTCACTTTCTATTTAAGAACTAAGGATATTTTTCTTCCTTAAGTATGAAGGAGGTAAAGACTTTGATGATGCAGACGATAAGTTTTTGAAGCAATTTGATATTGCTTTCCAAGTCAAGATTGTCTTGCAGACTTGAAAATGACCTTCGCTACATTGCATATGAAAGGCCATGCTTTCTAATGATAGCAAAAAAAAATCAACCTAGGACATGGTAGCAGTTTAAGCTTAAAGGCATTCTTCTCCAACAAAGACAAACTCTCATGGACAAAGAGCCATGTACTTTCTCTTTATGCTAGCATGGAACCACTTCAAGAAATTTATTTCCATTAATCACAATACAACCGATCTCTTTCATCAATACTACTCAATGTCAAATTTTTGGTTTTGATATCAAGTTTGATTCTTTGATTTCTCTTTGAAGATACAAATTTGGGGAAAGGTTATGAAAAGACTATATGTTTCTAATTATGTTCAAAAGAATGCATGCAAAAATCTTTTATGTTATTTTTCTATTTGACCATGTATCCCTAGTAAAATAAATTACATTTTTTAAAAAACATACCTGCATTTAATTACTCCTCGCATTAAGATCATATCTCTATAAGAAAAAAATTACATGCTCTCAAGAGGGCTCAAAAAGAATTAATAGATTTTCTCTTGAAGAAGTGCAAGCCTAGAACCCACAAGTTTACAGTTCCATAAGGTAAGCACAAAATCATGATTTCCTTTGAGACTAGAGTTCATTTCAATGTACAAAAGTAAAGGAAACTTCTTGAGGATAAATTTTTTGATATTCATGGATAAAATCTTCTATATATCCTTTAAGAACATAAACAATTTCCTAAATGTATGCTTTAAGCTTATGATTCAATAAGGTAAGCACAAAATCATGATTTCCTTTGAGACTAGAGTTCATTTCAATGTACAAAAGTAAAGGAAACTTCTTGAGGATAAATTTTTTGATATTCATGGATAAAATCTTCTATATATCCTTTAAGAACATAAACAATTTCCTAAATGTATGTTTTAAGCTTATGATTCAGTGTAAGACTTTTAGGTTCCCATTTGTAAACTTGAAGCAAGTGTTTTAGGGATCAAGGCGTCTCCTCCTATTAAGATACCATAGTACCTACAATAGAATATGGTAAAGATTCAACCTTTCCCTAACAACAAGAAGTGCTGCTACAAACAAACACCTAAATATTTGTTTCTTTCTCTTTCCAAACAAGGCAACAATGTATCATACTGATGTAAATCCAAGGAATAAAAAGGAACATTCAAGACATCCATATACTTGCGATCGATTGTCTCTCAAGGACCACATAGATTTGTAACCTCTAAAGGGATGGTGTACTTGCTATATGTGATGACATGCATACAATGGCAGATTGATTCTCTCAAGCACCAAGTAGACTAGCCATTTGTCGTGGAATGACGTCTTTGATAAAAGTGGATTCAATAGAATGTGTGCACTCTCTTCTTTTTAAGCTCATAGTCTAGGATGTGTTGGAATTAGGGTTGCAGAGAAACGCACACAGCTTGGAGAAGATGAAGGAAGCTCAAGGCACACAATAGAGAGTGTGTTACTTAGTGTGCAATGGAAAGATAGATAGCCCTAGAGTGATGGGCGTATATACAATGCTCGGGGGGAAAAACCTCCTAAGGAGGGAAAAAATGCCATGGCGGTCCTAGTGTGCTCACACACATCACTACCACATGTATATGGTAACAAATCCCCCATGGAGTGATGCGGTGAACGAGAGCTGGCACATGAGTAAAGGGAAGTGCCATGCCCTGAGGACATGATCAGTCCACAAAGGGGAGTAAGCTCAAAGCTTTGTGGAAAGCTTCAAGCTTCTCACGAGACAATGCCTTTGTGAAAAGATCTGCAAGGTTGTCCTGTGTTGGCACATAAGCCAAGCTGATCTCTCCTGCTGAGAGCCTCTCCCTGACATAGTGGTAATGCACCTCAATGTGCTTTGTGCGAGCATGAAAAACTGGGTTCCTCGCAACTGCCAATGCGCTCTGACTGTCATTGTAGATAGTGTTGGTAGTGTCCTGTCCAACACCCAAATAAGCCATAAGGCGTCTGAGCCATACACACTCAACCGGAGCTGTGGAGACTGCCCTGTACTCAGCCTCACAACTTGAAGTGGCCACAGTAGGTTGCTTCTTGCTCAACCAAGATATACATGAACTGCCAAGCATGAAACAAAAACCACTTGTTGACACTAGCGTGTCAAACAACCAACCCAATCTGAGTCCGAAAAAGCATGTAAGTCTGGCGGCAATGATCCCCCCTTGAGATAAAAGAAGCCAAGATGTAAAGTGCCACTAAGGTAGCGAAAACTCCTCTTGACAGCCTGCCAATGCTTAGACCCTGGGCTATGCATAAATCTGCTGATCTGTGAGACTGCAAACTGAATATCCGGCCTCGTGTTGCATATATAAGTGAGGCAGCCAACAGTAGTTTGGTAAAGAGTGACATCAGCAGGATCGCCAGCATCATGTAGACTCAACTTCAAACCTGTTTCCATGGGAGTGGCAATAGGTTTACAATCCTCAAGTCGAAACTTACATAGCAATGTCTCTATGTAACTTTTCTGACACAAGGCAATACCACCATCACACTGCTTAAACTGTATACCCAAGTACTGATGCAACAGCCCCAAATCTTTCATCTTGAAAGTAGCATTCAAATCAGCCTTAAATTCAGCAATATGTCTCTCATTTGGTCCAGTGATCAGCAAATCATCGACATAAAGAACCACAATGAAAAGTACATCACCCTCACGCTTTACATACAATGTGCTTTTTGTTGGACTGTTGTGAAAGCCTCGTTTGACCAAATGAGTGTCAGCTTTCTCATACCAAGCACGAGGAGATTGCTTCAACCCATACAAAGCCTTCTTACATTTGCACACTTTGTCCTCTTGTCCTTTTATGACAAAACCGCGAGGCTGCGTTACATAAACTTCCTCAAATATGTCACCATTCAAGAAAGCAGTAACAATGTCTGATTGATGTACATCCCAACCAAAATGAGTTGCCAATGCACATAGAAAACGCACAGTAGTCATACGACAAGTGGGAGAAAAAGTCTCTTCATAATCAATGCCTTTTTGCTGTGCATAACCCTTTACAACAAGTTGAGCCTTATGGCGATCTCACCATCTGGCTTGCGTTTAAACTTGTAAACCCACTTCGTACCAATGGCCTTTTTGCCAGGAGGCAAATCACATAAAGTCCATGTATCATTTTCTATAAGTGCATCATATTCTGATTGCATGGCACCCATCCAATTTTTTGAATTCTGTGCTTCATCAAAAGACAGAGGCTCCTCAACATCATGTAAGTTAGACACTGCCAAAGCATAACAATCTGATGCATAAGATGCATGACGAGAGCCTGAACGAGTACGGCTAGACAAAGGTGCATCCAATTTACTATCACGCAAAGTGTGCACCGGCCATTTTGGCATACCTCTAGCCTGCTCATTTTCAACCCTTTCCTCATCAAGTACATCATGTACATCTACATCAGTAATAGGCTGATCTATAACATTTTCAGAAACCCCCATAGGCTGTACATTTGCCTCATTGGAACTTACATTCGTATTTCCACCACTGAAAAGAGGCAACAAAGTGTCATAAATGTCCTGTGAGCTTACATTACTATCTCTAGTACATGACAGCAAGGGCTGAACAAAATCTTCCACAAACACTACATCCCGTGAAACCAGAATACATTTTGTTTGCGGATGATACAACCTGTAACTTTGCTTTCAGCACTATAACCAACAAAAATACATTTGACAGCCTTATCATCCAATTTTTTGCGCTGTGTTTGTAGCACCAAAGCATATGCCAAACAATCAAAAACACGCATGTGCTCAATAGAAGGCTTTCTTTCATGCCATGCTTCATATGGAGTAATAGACTGCAAAGCTTTCATAGGACACCTGTTAAGTACATAAGTGGCACACATGATGGCCTCAAGCCAAAAAGAATGTGGCAAAGCTTGACTTTTGACCATACATTGTGCCATTTCCGTCAGTGACTTGTTTTTCCTCTCAGCAACACCATTTTGCCCGACGAAGTGTTCCCAGCAGAAGCATTAGGAACAAAAGTTTTGCCACTTGTAGCAGAACCATAAGAAGTGGCTGCATTGCTGTTACCACCCTTTCTTTGAGAAGCAATAAAAGCCTGTTCAACTGCACATTGTCTAGTCCTGTTTTTTCTGGAAAGTGACTCTTGCACCAGCAATGTGCATAATGCATCAAACTTGACAACTTCTGGATTTCCTTGGGTCATAAGTCTCCAAGTACTAGCAAAAGTCTGGTAAGAATCTGGTAAGGCATCAAGAACAGTCTACACAAGGGAACTGTCTGAAATGACTTCTCCTGCAGAAATAAGTTTCTTATTGATATCCTTGACACTAGCAAGGAAAGTGTCCATATCATCTTCCTCATGCATAATCTTCGACTCCAGCTCTTTACACAGCAAAGCAATTTTAGCCTCATTGCGACTTGCATAAAGACCAGCCAAAATATCCCAAGCATGTTTTGCACATTTTGCTGAACGGATGTGAGGAACAATGGTGCACTTCACAGACAACGCAATCAATGCATGAGCCTGAGCATCCTTAACATCCCAATGAGCTTGTTCTGCCGTAGGCAAAACAACTCTAACAACGGCAATCCTTGCAGCAAGACCTGCAACATCCTCAACATCGCCTACATCCTCAGAACTAGGACGTACATCAATGCCCTGCACAATATTCCAGAAGCCCTTTGACACAAGAACGTGTTGCATCATATAAGCCCACATAGGGTAATTTTCCCCATCCAACCTGTCCTCAGCAGCACATCTTGAACACATCTGTGTTGTTGTTGTCAGCCATGGTAAATGTTGCACCTGATGTGAAAACTGCTCGAAAATAGGAGAAACGGAGCGGGAACAACATGTGCTATATAGCACAAACCGTAGAAGACTGTAAGGCACCTGTTATACAAAAAACGGCACTGACAGAAATTCTGCACAAAATGACGAAATAGCATGTGTAGTACTGTCTGTAGTGGAAACGGAGGCCGAAATGAGCCCGAATCAGAAATCTGAGCAGACGTGTAATGAAGTAACTGGCGACTAAGCCTGGGAGGACGCAACCTGCTCTGATACCAATTGTTGGAATTAGGGTTGCAGAGAAACGCACACAGCTTGGAGAAGACGAAGGAGCTCAAGGCACATAATAGAGAGTGTGTTACTTAGTGTGCAATGGAAAGATAGATAGCCCTAGAGTGATGGGCGTATATACAATGCTCATGGGAAAAAACCTCCTAAAGAGGGGAAAAATGCCCCGGCGGTCCTAGTGTGTTCACACACATCACTACCACATGTATATGGTAACAGGATGACCATGAGCTAAGGGTAGGATTATGCCACAAAATTTATTATTTGGTAAAGCCTATATCACTATGTTATTATTGGCATTTTATACATGTTTTATATAATTGAACTTAAAGGTGAAAGACTTGATGAACAATGTTCTCTTTCTAAGCTAGAGAGAAAATGTTTTCTCTTGTAATGGCCTATGAAAGCAACACTAATGTGACAATGCTAGAGCCATAGAGGTCTAAAGGGCTTTGAGCATTCATAAGCCGCTAGGGTAGAGAGAGCGGGAACAAAAGTGTGAATGATAGAGAGTTTACATTGTTGTTGACGGACATACTCATCATGGTTGGACTCAAACTATACTAAGGTGTAAATATATTATAATAAATAATGAAGTTGTAAAGAGAGAGTAGCGTGATGAAGCTGCTACATAGAAATGGTTGTGTGCGTACATGTGCATCTTTGAGAGAGTGCATTTGTGCATGTTTGTTTTATGTTGCTTTGTTCTATGCCCTTTTCATCGCCTCTACACTCTAAAAAATCATATCCAAGCCCATATTCAAGAGTTGCAATCAGTTCACAAATTCACATAGCTCCATGTATAAAAAAGAACTTTTTTACTCATTTTCCACACATGGACTCATATTACAATGTGAGTAGTCAATCTTAGTCTTTTGGATGCATTTAGTACATAAAACTTATAAAATTTTGCACTTTGATTTTTTTGTAGCAATCAACCAACTACTATACAAAAAACATAAATTTTCATGTTTTTTCAAGTTTAGAGGTTACAATTGCTCTTCTTCAACATTACCTTTATCAATACACATGTTACAATGAGAACATCATGATATGCTCCATGTGCAACATGATTTATGAGCAGTTTTATGTATGGTTGGTTGTGGGTCCATTATGGATGGCTACCTATGCATGGCTAGTTGTGGACAATGATTGACGTGGTTTTTAATGAGATTTAATGTCCTGTATTGGATGCATGGTTATGTGGAGAATGTATTTGAGAAAACTGTAGCCTTTGTGAGGGTCGAGTGAGGTTTTTGGAAGCCTGGCCTTGGGAGCTTTGGTACCCTGGCAAGGTGGATTAGGTAGTGGAATGAGAGATTAGGGATACTAATTGTGAGCATTCCTCTCATCCAACCCCCTATTTATACGTAAATATGGGCCCTTCTTGCCACTTGTTAGTAGGACTACTATTGTCCTCACACCCCCTCCCTTGGAGAAATATTTTTGTCCTTTAAAAAAAAGGTCAAAATTTTCTTCTTGAGAACAATGATGTTATCCCAAGTGGCACCTTTTTCAGGACTGTCCATCTTTCCACTTGACTAGTACTTGATGACAAACATGATGTCATGTTTGTAACTCATGAAAATCCACAATTCAATTGTGTTCATGCAGTAGATCAAGAGGTTCAATGAAGTTGACCAAGACTCTAACCAAGAAATCTTGGTGAACAACATTTGATGTGAAATTGTGTTGGAAGAGCTAACTTGTAAGCCATTAGTCCAACTTGCTTGATTATTTTGAATGTGCCACAATATCTTGGCGATAACTTAGGCGAGCACCTCCTTTTCACGTTTAAAAAATGTTTGACAACATGTAAAAGGACTTCATCACCTTCCTTGAAAGTAACCTACTATCTTTTCTCATTTGCATATTTTCAATAACGATTTTGAGCTTGCCAAACACTTTATTGAGTTGTATGTAACATGTCCATATGATATTGTAGAAAGTCTTTTGACATGAAGTTTTTGTGTGGCTAACCCAACCAAAACCATTGATCTAGGTTGAAAACCATGGATAAGCGGGAATGGACTAAACTTAGTGGCTAACCCAATGAAAACCAGTGATGTAGGTTGAGAACCATAGATAAACACGAGTGGACTAAACTTAGTAGTCGCATGCTTTGTACTATTGTAAGAAAATGCTTCCTACTAACATGCCCTTGTAGTAACATATCTTCCAACCCTCGGTTGACCCTTTCTGTCTAGCCATCCATATTTGGATAATTAGCCATGTTGAGGTTAAATTGCATGTCCACTTGCTTAAAAATGTCCCTTTAAAAGTCACCTGTTAAACTTTGGATCGTGATCACCTATTATGTTACTAGTTGGAATACTTACACATCTTGGACAACCGGTCAAAAATAATCCAAATTACTTAGACATATCCTTAGATTGCAGAAGGAACATCTACTATAAGTCCATAGAAATACCTACTATAAAGAA
Source organism: Adiantum capillus-veneris (assembly GCF_014529385.1). Taxonomy (NCBI): domain Eukaryota; kingdom Viridiplantae; phylum Streptophyta; class Polypodiopsida; order Polypodiales; family Pteridaceae; genus Adiantum; species Adiantum capillus-veneris. The sequence goes on along the minus strand of NC_140942.1, from coordinate 64,362,923 downwards.
TATCTACTATAAGTCCATAGAAATAACTACTATAAATAATATCTACTATAAGTCCATAGAAATACCTACAATAAGGAATATCTACTATAAGTCCATAGAAATACCTACTATAAGGAATATCTACTATAAGTCCATAGAAATACTTTCCCACTTGCTATTAGGAAGACCTGAGAAGCAAAGGCTGAGTCTGCAAGTACGTGACCCGCTTTAAATCCTATAGGGGATGCAAGAGTCCACTTGCTTTGAGGTATCTATTTTATTAACTTGACACTTTTGACAATGCAAGACATATTTTTGAATTTTTCTATGAAAATCTAACTAGTCAACTTACAAGTGCATACGTCTTCCTTATGCCTGGATGGACTGCACTTGGATTGTCATTTATAATAAATAATTAGTATCAAATTTTTGCATCTTTCAATACACATACTCTCCCTTATGAAGTCTGTACCCATCTTTGATGGGAATGTTTTCCATCAACTCAGCTCTGCACTCGATAGAGGAGAATTGTGTGTAGAGGAACTAGAAGTACTATCTGCATTGGAATGAGAAGGATCCCTCACTTTACCATGGCTCCATATCTTGGAGTATGCCTTGCCATGCTCACATTTGCCTTTTAAGGATGCCAAAAACTCACTTTGTATCTTTGTGAACAAAGGAGAGTTAATTTATGGCATTCTATTGAGAGCATATGCTACAACATTCTATCAACCTTTGCAATACCATAGCCAGCATCATACTCTTGAACAATTTTATGCTCTCATGGTAAAAAACAATGTAATGTAAATGGCCTATGAATTTTGAGAGTAGCGGAATTAGGAAATTAGATGACGCACTTCTGTGAGATTACTTTGTGAGCATAGCGGGTGAACTTAATTGATGGTAGCAACGTAAACATGGTACTTAGCTAACTTGGCATGAACAATACTTTTGCAAGAGAGAGAGTTTAGAGAACATGACAATAGTTGAGGACCGGATTCATACGGAGCTGGTTCCTCCTCCAATAGGCATTTGTATTATAGTTTCTTTCATCAAGAGAGACTTGGTACAATACAATCTTTGTGTTCCTTGTGACCTAGGTGATGCAATGAAGATGGAAAGCTTCATGCATCACAAGCGTAACATAAACTTTGTAGAAAGCATTAACTATCCCAAGTCTCAGTCCCAAGGCCTCATACACCTTCGAAGGTGGAGAGAGCTAGCGGGGAATGAGGGTAGGGAAGAAGAAGAAGAAACATTACATAGGACAAAGAAATAGTTCCTCACTTATCATCACTCTTCTTGCTAGCATACATAATAGCATATTAATGAAGATGGAGAAGATGGCAAGCTTAAGCATTGAAGCATGGCTCTTGGTTGGATTTGCATTCCATAGCCAAGAGTGTTGGTGTAGGCTCTTACTTCTCACAAGCTTGGAGAAGGAGGTGGAATTCCTCTACTTTCACCAATTGAGAATGATCCAAAAAATGAGTGTGTGTGTGGTGTATATCCCCCCATCACCCCCCTTGCTTGCTTGGGGCGAGTTGTAGCTTTTACACATGCTCATTGAACCCATCTCCCCCATAGCCAATCACATGCAGCATGCATTCAAGTACATGGGTAGTCTTTGGACAAGTGTCCTCCTTACCCCTTAGAGAGAGAGAGCTTGAAAATATCTAGATATTTGTTGGATGGAACTAGAAGCTCATTGGACCCCTCTTTAGTCCAACCAATAGCATTCAAGCACACCATGTAGCTAAGCATAGGGAGAGTCTGGCATGTGTCCCTTGTGCCCTTTGGGTGAGTGGGAGGTTTAGTCAAAGATTCCCGTAACTTTGAGACTTTCATGCATGGGAAGCTTCTGAAGTACCTTCCTCATTAAGTTTGTAGGATCTCTTTTTGACTCAAGCACCTTACCCCCCATGCATAGGAAGCTTCTCAATCCCATTCTTTATTAAGTTTGTAGGGTCTCTTTTTGACTCAAGCACCTTACCCCCCATGCATAGGAAGCTTCTCAAGCACCTTCCTCATTAAGTTTGTAGGGTCTCTTTTTGACTCAAGCACGTTACTCCCCATGCATAGGAAGCTTCTGAAGCACCTTCCTCATTAAGTATGACAAGCACCTCAAGTACCTTAGTCATCAAGCATGACAAGCACCTCAAGCATCTTAGTCATCAAACATACACCTTAGTCATCAAGCACGACAAGCACCTCAAGCTTAGGTCGGGTTCCCACCTCAAGCTCAGCCCTAGCTTGCCTAAGGTCAAAGGAATTTTAACACTAACCATTGGAGGTATTTAATGAAGCTAACCCTAAGGTTTTTTAAGCTCCATTAGATGCACATTGCTCTTTGATAGACTACCTCCTTTTGGACCCCTATTGAGATGTAACCATCTCTCCTCTTGGTCCCCAGTTGAGGTAAGTTTAGAAGCACTTATTGCACATTGCTCTTTGATAGACCATCTCCTTTTGGACCCCTATTGAGATGCAACTATCTCTCCTTTTGGTCCCGTGTTGAGATAGGTCTAAAAGCACATGTCTCTATTCTAACTCTTGTTCCTGTTTATTCTCCCACATTAAATGATTAGTTTAATATGAGAAAATCATTTGGCATAGTTAGATATTATATTTTATGATATTACCTCTCTCTTGAAATCATAGTCGTTCTCGACTATGAGGTAGAGAAGATAAAGCCTAGTCATTAGTCCATGTTTCTTAGCGGGTAGAGGATCCCTTTTTACCCTACGACATCATTCCAAGATGGATGGCTAATCCATTTGGTGCTTGGGAGACGTAGCTACCGCAAGCATGTTTGCTCTTTAGTCCATATCATACTTCCAAAGTAGAGTGACAAATTCTACTTGGTGTTTGGGAGACGTCGTCACCACAAACACGATTCTAACCATGCATACTATTTAAATTTGTGCACAATAAAAAGAGAACCAGTCTTATAAGACAAAAACATTTTTCATTTAAAATGTATTTTCATATGCTTACTCTAGTGCAACATTGTAAGCATTGACAAAGTTCATATTATCCTGAAGCTAGGTTCCTTGCATCCATTTAGCATATTTAAAAGGATAATTCTTTAACTTAATAAGATATCGTCAGATAATCTTATCGTTTCTTAATACCTTGTCTTCATGTCATAGGATGGACCTAGATTGAAGTACTCCTTCTTGCTCTTCGATTTTTGGAGGGTCTGCAACTATTGCTTCCTTTGATGGTGCTCCTTTGTAAGGCTTATGTAGGTTCTCATGGAAAACATTGTGCATGAGCCAATGGTTGGGCAACTTTAATTGATAAGCCATCTCATTGACTGGCTTAAGAATTTTAAGGACCATAGTATCTTTTTGCTAGTTTAGCATCATACTCTTGGTGGTCCGTAGGACTCTTGCCCGTAGTATGCCTCAGATGAGCCTTGAGAAACTTTAGCAAGACCCAATAATTTTCCTTAAAGGCTAAGGCTCTTTGTGCTTATTAGCAGCAACCCTTTTTGCCTTTCCTGTGAGATGGATATAACCCCCTTAATCCTTGGAAAAGATTCTTGTAGGTCTTAGCTATATTCATCAGCATCGAAGATCTTCCCATGTACTTGAAGTAGTAAGGGACTTTTGGATCTTCCCTCTTTAACCTCGAAAGGTGCTTTCCCCATAGAAGTATGTACAATGTCATTGTACGCATACTCTATAAGAGGTAGGTACTTCTATCGTCGAGAACGTTGATCTACTTCCATGACATAGGCTTTTAGTAGATTCAAGAATCATTAGATTAGTTATTTCACTTTGGTCATCCGTTTGTGGATGATAGGCCGAAAGAGAAATTTAATCTACTTCTTAGATTCCAAAAGAGGCCATTCTAGAGATTACCGGTCATTCTAGGATCTTTGTCCGACACTATGGATGTTCGAAATCCATGATGCTTGAAAATTTGAGATATGAAGAGGATTGCCATTTGATGTGCCTTAATAGTCCTTTTGACAGGCATAGAGTGTGTTTTCTTGTTAAGCTTGTCGACTGAAACAATCCAAGTCGCTTCCCTCGATCAATTTTTAACTTTTGGTATACCACGCATTTTGAAACATACTCTTGTATCTTTACTTTTCATGGTAGACCAATAGAAATACATTTCTATTCCTCGAAGAGTAGACTATGGAATCCCTCTTTGCCCTGCATAAGGAGAAGTATGGGATTCATACATGACTTTCGTATTGTATGGGTGATTAACACATAGCCTATTGCCGTTTGGAAGATAACCATCCTTCAAGGTGAATGGTTCTTTCCCCCCCCTATTGCAAAGGCTGTAATTACATACTTAAAGTGTTGGTCAGTAGCATACGCATCTATCATAAAAGATAGATCATTATGAGTTGCTATAGACAACACATTTACTCTTGGTCGTTGTGAAAGTGCATCGACCACTTGATTGTGCTTGCCAACAATGTGAGCAATATGAAACTTAAATTGCAAAGAAAAGTTTCCCACCTCATTTGTTTGTCGGAGAGCTTGGTTTGCGTCATGAAGTTTTGAGGCTTTGTGATCCATTCGTAGGATGAATGGAGTCCCCAAGAGACAGTGTTTCCACGTGTTTAGGGCATATAGAATAGCTAGTAGCTCTTTTTTGTATTTGCCCAATACTCACTTATCGAAGTTGAGTCTTTGACTCTCATATGCTATGGCATGCCCTTCTTGAAGCAAAATAGCTTCAAGGCAATTACCACAAGCATTACATTGGACCTCAAATGGCTTTGAGAGATCTAATAGCGTGAGCACATGTTGAGAGGTAAGATTCTCCTTAAGCTTCTCAAAAGCTTCTTGTACTTTTGCAGTCCATGAATACTTAGCTTTTCTTTTTGTTAAGTCATGTAATGGGCCTGCTATTAGCGAGAATTTTTTCTATGAAGCATCTATAGTATGCACACATACCTATGAAGCTTCGTACCTCATGTGGATTCCTTGGATCTCTAACTTTGTTGGATCCATACGGGTGCCATCATTAGAGATAATGTGACCTAAATATTGAATCTCTTGTAGGAAAAATTCACTTTTCTTTTGATTAATGAAAAGCTTATTCTCTCTCACAACTTGAAAGGTTACCTGGAGGTGTCACTTGTACTCTTCAAGAGAATTTGGATGGCCTGAAGATTTTTGTCCATCATGAGTTTGAATGCGTCTGGAGCATTTGTCAGGCCAAAAATTGTAAATTATCAAATAGATCTTCTACCCGCGGCACGGGAAATCTATTTTTAATAGTGATCTTATTTAGTGCTCTATAGTCGACACACATGTGATATGTGTCGTCTTTCTTTTGCACTAAAAGCAATGGTGAACAAAATGGAGAGGAGCTAGACCTCACTTTTCACCAATTAATGTACTTGCCTCATGATCTCCTCTTGTGGAGCTTGTGAAACTCGATAAGGAGGCTTGTTAGGCAGTGAGCTTCTTGGTAGGAGCTCAATTGCATGGTCATCATCCCTCATTTTAGAGATAGCTCACTAGGGATGTCATCAATGAAAACATCTTGGAATCCATTTAGGAAATTAGACAACTGTAATTCCCCTTGATTCCCTTTATTGCAGGGATATGGTGTTCCCCAACTCATTAGCATCTATGTACATGCTCTTTTCCCTGTAGGTGAAGTAGATTCTCCTTTCAAGGAACTTCATGTTCGAAGCCATGCGGTTAAACCATGGTGCCCCAATGATAACATTCTCATGTTTGAGAAGGAAGATGAAGAAATCCTTTTTGTCCACATAGCTTTGGACATGAAGCCTTAATTTTCCAATTAAGGAAGTAACTGAGATGTCTTGTCCCTTGATTTTCCATTGGCTTTCAATGCATCTCCCACATCGTGGGCTTGTATGCCTAGCTTAGTGGTCAACTCCGTGGATATGAAGTTGTGAGTTGAACTATGGTCAAACAAAATAAAGGCATCATGCTCTTGCATCTTTCCCCAAGCATAGGAAAGGAGAAATCCTTGGCAATGAGCATCCTCTTTTGGAGCTTCAAACATAGAGGCTCTAGGAGTTTCATTGCGGGCAGTTCTATTGGGGCAAGGACGATAACCATGGCCTTGCTCCCCACACTTCAAACATTTGTGGTCCTTACGAAAAGCTTCTAGCTCTTTAGGAGAGGGTTTATATTTACCTTTGTACACTCCCTTCTCCTTGGACCGATTGTTGTTGGAATGGCCTTGGGAAGAATTTTGGGCATTGGATTTCCCCTTGGCATCACTTTTGTCTTTATTTTCCATGGGCTTGACATTCCATCTAGCCCCTTGTTGGAAATTGATGCGCCAAGCAACCATGGTGTGGTGGATTACCTTAGTGATAGAACCAGACCCGTTGAGAGTTGACATACTCGGCCATCTCTTTGGGTAATCCCGCACATAATTGTTTCTTTTGCATGGCAAAGTCTATCTTTTTGAAAGATAGTAGTCTTGAGATGTAAATCCCAAAACTTGTCCACATATTTGTGGATAGACTCATGAGAGAGAAGCTTTAAACTTCACCATTTGGTAAGCACTTTGTGCTTTGCATCACTTGCAAGGAATTGCTTCATGATGGAAACTCGTAGAGTTTTCCATGTCTTTGCGGCTTCATCGTTGCCGCGAAGGCTAGCCCACCATTGATGAGCCGGTTTTTGGAAGTGCATAGCTACATGGTGTAGCTTGGAGGACTTCGTGAATCCCTTGTCTCAGAAGGCCGCATCAAATTGTTGGATGAAGGCTAATACTTTGTCCGTAGCACCAAAGGTTCCATCATAGGTGAGAAACGAGATACTCTTTCCTCCCTCTTTGAACTTCTTTAACTTTTGTGACCTTCGCCATGCAGGGTAAGATTTGCGATGTCCTCCCCTCTTGTATTCTCTAGGAGAATAGCCATAGCTTTCATCGATAGAGGAGGAAGGTGAAGAAGAAGGAGAAGAGGGTGACCTATTTCTTTCCCTTTTCTTCCTTTGTTTCCTCTCTTCCCTTTTGGAGTGATGAGGAGAAGGAGTATGGGTTAACCATTTCCTCTTGGGAGGAGTTGGCGATTGTCTAGATCGCCATCTTCATGGAGACACATATTTTGAGGAACTTAGGGAGTCATTACTTTCTCGTTCTTTGGATTCCTCCTCTCGTATGGGAGAGAGTCTTCTTTTGGGGGTCTCACCAAGAGGCCTCCTAACCTCTCTCCCCTCTTTGAGAGGAAAGGAAATCCCATAAGCACAAAGTTGTTGAGTAACTTCGGCTTGCAAAGAGGGATTGTCCATAGCTTGTTGCAACCTAGTAACAAGATAATTAACAAACATGTGGGCATCATCATTAACACCTTCATGTGCAAAATCAAAGTTATCAATGTTCATTCTACTCTCTTGGTTATTGTGAGCCACGTTACTTAGGTGTTTACTTAGTGTATGCTTTGGCAATTCAAAACCTTAGTTGCTACTCCTCCTAGCCTTTGAAAAATAGGCACTTAAGTATCTACACCCACGACTCGATTTGGTTAAGTATAGAGAGTAGTGGAGTGGTTCTAACATAGCAGAGTTGCCAAGGGATAGCTCTTTTCGGACTTCCTATGGCTCAATAATGGTAAAGCCGCAGGCAAGTCTAAAAAGACTCCATTATTACATAATAGCATAGTAATGAAGATGGAGAAGATGTCAAGCTTAAGCATTGAAGCATGGCTCTTGGTTCGATTTACATTCCATAGCCAAGAGTGTTGGTGTAGGCTCTTACTTCTCACAAGCTTGGAGAAGGAGGTGGAATTCCTCTACTTTCACCAAGTGAGAATGATCCACAAAATGAGTGTGTGTGTGTGGTGTATATCCCCCCAGCACCCCCCTTGCTTGCTTGGGGCGAGTTGTAGCTTTTTCACATGTTTCAAGCTCATTGAACCCCTCTCCCCCATAGCTAATCACATGCAACAGGCATTCAAGTACATGGGTAGTCTTTGGACAAGTGTCCTCCTTACCCTTAGAGAGCGAGAGCTTGAAAATATCTAGATATTTGTTGGATGGAACTAGAAGCTCATTGGACCCCTCTTTAGCCCAACCAATAGCATTCAAGCACACCATGTAGTTAAGCACAGGGAGAGTCTGACATGTGTCCCTTGTGCCCTTTGGGTGAGTGGGAGATTTAGTCAAAGATTCCCCTAACTTTGAGACTTTCATGCATGGGAAGCTTCTGAAGCACCTTCCTCATTAAGTTTGTAGGATCTCTTTTTGACTCAAGCACCTTACCCCCCATGCATAGGAAGCTTCTCAAGCATCTTCCTCATTAAGTTTGTAGGGTCTCTTTTTGACTCAAGCACCTTACCCCCCATGCATGGGAAGCTTCTCAAGCACCTTCCTCATAAGTTTGTAGGGTCTCTTTTTGACTCAAGCACGTTACTCCCCATGCATAGGAACTTCTGAAGCACCTTCCTCATTAAGTATGACAAGCACCTCAAGTACCTTTGTCATCAAGCATGACAAGCACCTCAAGCACCTTAGTCATCAAGCACGACAAGCATCTCAAGCACCTTAGCCATCAAGCACGACAAGCACCTCAAGCTTAGGTCGGGTTCCCACCTCAAGCTCAGCCCTAGCTTGCCTAAGGTCTTGCCTAAGGTCAAAGGAATTTTAACACTAACCATTGGAGGTCTTTAAGGACTTTTAACCTCAAGCTCAGCCCTAGCTTGCCTAAGGTCAAAGTACTTTTAACACTAACCATTGGAGGTCTTTAATGAAGCTAACCCTAAGGTCTTTTAAGCTCCATTAGATGCCCGTTGCTCTTTGATAGACTACCTCCTTTTGGACCCCTATTGAGATGTAACCATCTCTCCTCTTGGTCCCCTATTGAGGTAAGAAGCACTTATTGCACATTTCTCTTTGATAGACCATCTCCTTTTAGACCCCTATTGAGATGCAACCATCTCTCCTTTTGGTCCCTTGTTGAGATAGGTCTAGAAGCACATGTCTCTATTCTAACTCTTGTTCCCGTTTATTCTCCCACATTAAATCATCAGTTTAATATGAGAAAATCATTTGGTATAGTTAGATATTATATTTTATGACAAACAATCTCAAACTAAGCTTCATCTTAATATTTCTCCACTATTTCAATTCATACACTATAGCATAGAGCTATCCTTCGTAGGTAGCATTCTTGAGTTTCTTACTCTCGAATGCCACATGTCTTTTCTCTTGAAGTAAAACTACACCAATAGCACTAAAACTAGTATGATAATAATATGCATAATAATTCTATTGGGTACTCCAAATTTTTACTCTCGAAGGTAGAGAAGTGTCAAGCTCACCAGATTAAGGCAGAGGTAGAGCCCAACTACTTGGAAATAATAGATAAAGAGGAGGGTGTGGAAGCTGATTCCCTAGATTCCTTGTCAAATCACTATCTCAAGATAAATGTCCATTAGCTATGAGTGCATTGAGTGTCCAAGAACATGCAAAGAATGGACAAGCTTTATTGTTTCGAAGAAGGAGCACAATCATAATAGAGGATGTCGTCAATTCTCTCCATGAAAAAGAAAGGAAGGTCATATGACTAAGAAGGAGAACTAATGACTCAATCACGGATCATGGAGTGCATTTGGAACATCTACAACTCAAAGGTCTAAGACAATTCACTTGTTTTTATGTCAACATAGCACATGGATCAATAGAGTGGTTCTTTGGCCCCATTTTTTACACATTTTTGCACATACATATGGGTTTAAATAAAAGGGGACATAGACAAATTGAGTAGGACATGGGCGTGATATACCATGGAAATCTACTAATAAGATGTTTTAAAATTGTGCCGTGAACATAAGCAATATGGAGAATATAGATATATTGAATGCGTGCCTCATGCAATCCCAAGGGCCAAGAGGTGTCATAGTCTTTTTAGCAATTTTGGAAGTGAGCCAACCAATTCTTTGTATGCGATGTATCTATAGTGCAAGAGTAATTATTCATAACATTAATAAACAATGAAAATCAATCTCAATGATTAAGAAAACCTAGAAACATGCCTCAATAATCGATATAAAAAACCAAGTACAAATGTGCCTCTTATATAAACAATAGTGCTTCATGGGTTATATCATGGGATGATTTAAGAACTTTTAAATTTGTGTCGTGAACACAAGTTATATGGAGAGTTTAGATATATTGAATGCCTCACTGAATCCCAAGAGGTGCCAAAGTTTCTTTAGCAATTTTGAAAGCGAGCCAATCAATTCTTCATCCTAGAAACATGCTTCAAAACACGATATAAAACCAAGTACAAATGTGCCTCTTATATAAACAATAGCAGCTTCATGGGTTATATCTTGGGATGATTTGGTGCCTTGACAATAGATACACATGATCCTTGGGAGTGCAGGGATCCCTTATGACTAGCTGAGGTCATACACACCAAGCACAGAGTTTACTCTGCAACGTTTTCCCTTAAGCTTTGGCCTAAGAATTTGAGATCTATGACTTATTTCCATCCCCTTGGACCAATTGGTATAGACATGAAGAAGCCAATGTAATGGACTACTAGGCTTTACACTATTATTTGTCCGATAAGGACTAGGTAAATCTGTTGGTAATGCCAAGCTTGCAGCACATTTATTAGTAATGTAAAGCTTACAACATATCATCATGATAGTAGCAATAGTGAAATGACCATCTTATTCTACTATTTCTATGCTACCTTTGTATTTTCTCTTAATTTCCTCTTTTTCCATCAACCAGTACTCTATTGTTTGGAGGTTTTGCTTCCCACTTGTTGCATGGGTTGACATTGAAATGCTGCTTTGAAACGTGACTAGACTTCCCATAGTAAATGCATGTGGACCTTTCAATCAAAGTTGTTGCATGATCCATGATTAAGTCATGGGCCGGTCCTATGATGTAAGAGCAAAGGGTATAGGCTTGCCTTTAACCACCCCACCATGCCCTTATATCTGCACTTTTGCCAACTAATCACATAATCTTGTACGTCTTGATGCAAGTGTGACTGGTAGAATTGCCAATGTATGAGTGCATAGGTCTTTTTTATCCCAAGATGATCATCATTAGGATTATCATGAGAGTCATAAAGAATTTGGTGCCTGATGTAATTGTTTGTCGTGCACATTCTCTCCCATGTGGAGTAAGTAACCCTTATCAATGTAAAAATGATACCAACGGCTAAGTTCATCACTAGTTAAAGTGGAACTATGTGTAGAGTCATCTTGAACACTAGCTTGAGTGTTGGAAAGATAACTTTTTGTAACATGACTCCACACCTTTGAGTAAAATCAATCATGCTTGCACTTGACCATAAGAGATTGCAGAAATTCACTTCAATTTTTTGTAAATGCAAGAGCATCTATCTCAAGCATGTGACTTAAAGCATCAAACACAACATTGTATTGACCTTAACTTGCAACCATACTTGTAACTCTTGAAGGATTTTATCCCACCTAGCCTTACGTCCCTTCATATCTTTTTGTTGTGCAAACCATTTGATGCTTACATGATTGAAACTGCAAAAGGGGTGTGAACTAGAAAACTCCTTGAAAGCTATTATTACTAGCGTGGGTGACACAAAAAAAAAGCACAACGAAGTGTAACACAATGGCACTTTTCATTCAAAATTTTTTTGTCTCCTCGAGCTGTTCAATTTGAGTTCTAGGTTTGCATCAATCAGAGTTCATAGTAGAAAGTCATGTTGTTTTTACTACAATCGAGCTTGATGCAGGTTTCATCCTCGTGCGTCTTTGTGAAGCGTTCGCAATCGTTTTTCTAATTTTGGCGTCAACTTTTTTGAGAAAAAATAGCTTTTTGCTATTCATATTGCGGTTGTCAATCTTGAGTCTCACGTCACTCTATTTTGGGAACTCTTTTATTATTAACATCTCTTTTCCCCTGCCTTTTTGGCTGACATCACTCACATATTTTGACGTTTATTGAGCATCCTTCTTGCGTTTATCATTGACAGAACACGGTCATCATATTTCTCTCATCCTCAATTGCAGCCTTCACCATATATGGTGTGCATATTTTGCAATCTTATCTTATATGTCTTCTCACAACAAGATATGGCTATGACTATTCTCGTCAACGGTTTTCCTTCTAGCCAGTGTTCTGTTTATCCTTTCCAAGGCCAAGGATTTCCAGGTTGGAAAGCAAAGATGTTAATTCTTGAAGACGATGAACTCTCTGATATTGTCCTTGGAAATCGTGTGTATCTGTCTCAACCTGTTGATACGGATCATGACAACGTGCTTATCACTGAAGGACCTGTATTTGAAGATCGACATCACTACAAGAGGTTGTGTGCACTTGTGACGCTGTTAGCAATGGAAATACATTGGTTTTTTATAGTCCCCGGCGTCGCTAAGACCGACGCTAAGAGCATCGATACGGGAACGTCGCTATAACGATCTCTATCAACGTCGCTATATAGCAAGGCCTATAGCAACGATCATAGCATGTAAACTTTGGAAATGTAATAGTTACAACACCATTGTCATTATTGAAAAAATATACATGGTTTTCAAAAAGACGTATAAACGCATCTCATGATACATATGCCATGACAAAAGGAAACTAATGCTATCTTGCTACAGCTAGACTGACGTCATATCATACTTCACTCCAGGTGTTTAGTATGTAGTGTCTAAACACCTGAGAGCGAAGACCGCGCGTGCGCGAGATCACCTTCTTGCCTTCATCATCCAAGATGATGCCGCTGCTGAAGTCGACGGAGTAAGTCAAGCCCTCTCGCCGGTGACGCGTGAACCTGGGTGTCCCGACAGGGGTCTCTAACAGCGTGTCGACGGGGGTACGGACGTCAGGTGTCTCCGTTGGAGTCTGGAAGCGAGGAGTGTCAACTAGAGTGACTTCTGAAAGAGTAGCTAGTGGTGTACGGACGTCAAGTGTCTCCGCTGGAGTCTGGAAGCGAGGAGTGTCAACTAGAGTGACTTCTGAAAGAGTAGCTAGTGGTGTTAGCCGATAGGAACGGCCGTCAGTCGTGCAAAACCTAGTGTAGATGGCGATGCCTTGGCTGGTGTCGGGGCGGACAAAGAAGGGGAGGGTAAAGAGCCTCGTCGAACACGAGGCGGTGTCGAGGCATCGGTGGCGGAATCCCCACAACAACCGCCACCGCCGCCACTAGAGCACCGGTGCCTAGACGAGTGTGAAGATCGTCTCGTTGTCATCGAAGCTTCAGAGCACGCTGAATGCTCCGAAACAGAGGGAGATGCGACCGGAGTAGGAATGCGTGACGGTGCACCAGAGCGATGACGCTCCACGTACCACTGTCTCTGCTGGGGTGACGAAGAAGAAAGAAACTCCTCATCATCCATACCTGCATTAAACACACGAACATTAAACTTAATATTGAATGAATGGAGAAGAAAACATGGACAAGTATAGAGAGAGAGAGAGAGAGAGAGAGAGAGAGAGAGAGAGAGAGAGAGAGAGAGAGAGAGAGAGAGAGAGAGAGAGAGAGAGAGAGAGAGAGAGAGAGAGAGAGAGAGAGAGAGGACTCTTAAAGGGGGAGGGATTCCTGTGTAGAGAGATTTCATTGAATTTCTGTGAATTTGTAAAAGCACTGTGCTCTGGGTGCAATGGAGACTGAAGCTGCATCGCGAAGGTCTGCTCATAGAAGTTGCTTGCCCCACCATTAAATCTAATTGATCGGGTGAAAGAGACGTTGAGAAGCAGTAGTAGTGCTTCTCAGTGTCTCTTTCACCAGATCAACTAGATCTAGCGCTGGGACGAGCAACATCTATATTGAGCAGAATAGCTTCGCGATTGAAGCTTCAGTCTCCATCCCACTTAGAGCCCAGTGCTCGTCCCTGCTTGTGAGAACATACCTAGAGCATACGTATCTGGAGGGGATGCAAAGACCATTAAATACAATGATGCAATGACGCATATAGACAAAAATAGACAAAAAGCTACATGAATATAATATACATTATAAAACGGAGCTAGATTGCTCAAATACAATATTTATGGCTTTAAGAGGCCTCTCTCTCATCCTCGCAAAGCTCAACATAACTTCCTATATCTATATAGAGCTCTCCGTTTAAACAGATGTCCTCTGTTTCATTTTGTAGATCCTCTGCATGCACCCCATAGTGCTCGTCTGGCACCACCTCAGCGGCTTCTGACTAAGCATCTTCTCGGATTGATTGATTTTAGCCTCTAGATCTTCCATCATCTTCTTCTCAACACCGAGATTGCACATGACAATCCCAGATATGCGCTCATCATCTATGGTTCGCCATAGCGTGTCCCGAGCTTTATGAAATCCGTCTAGAACCTCTCCAATGTACACTAGGGACTCTGATACCAGCCAACCTTCTGCCATGCTACCCTCCGGACGTGCCTTCTAACGCACATATCCCTTGAGGCGTTTTCATCAAACTTTTTAAAAAGAACATACATCTGGAATGTATTGTGCCAGCTATTTCCACCTCATCAACTATGTGAACAAGAAGATGCACCTGAATGGTTAGCATGGTAGTAGGAAAGTGTTTCTCAAACATGCACACAACCTGCGTAGTGTTTAGTTTGGTGAATGGTATGGAGTCTACATTGATCTCCTTTTGTGAGATCCATTGCACCAACTTTGCAAGTTGTAGATTGTATTACGAACGTCAAGAGACAAACATCCCTCAATGGCCACCGATAAAATAAACTGCAAAAGACGTGCAACAATGATATTAAAGTCCACACACAAATTTGTTACACAATTCCCACTACGATATATTCCACTATGAACATACCTGACACATTTTATGCCAGTCGTGTGACTTCAAACCGGTAAGCTTTCCTTCTTTAGTAAAACACGTTCGGAGCGAGTGCATTACGCCAGTGGGGGTCCGCAAAGATCGAACGGTCTCTTTTACTTTGCGTTCTTGGGCTCCTGTGAAAATCCATGGCGCTTTAGGGAGTTTTATCGATCCATCGGATGCTGTCTGCGACCAATATTGCTCCATACGATCCACATTTCTAAGGTCAACCCTTGCTCCCAAAGTATCTTTCTTGCCGGTCAGATGGTCCCATAGTAGATTACCCACATTCTTGAATATGTGCATTGGATCAAGCAAGTGATTGATCATGAGTCGGGGCCAATATGGTAACTCGTACCATAGAGAGAGTCTCTTCATCCTTGGGGGCAAACCGTCATCACACATCTCCTTCTACTCTAACCATGCTTGTGCAGACATCCTCGGTGGTCCTCTTCCCAAAAAGCCGTCACGTAACACATGATTCTCTGGAAGATACGCTTGATGACCTTCGTAGATTTGCTTCTTCAATGAGGGTGCCCGACGTGCATTCAGTCTAGGTCCACATGTGACACATGCTCTGTATCCACCCCGACGTGCATTCAGTCTAGGTCCACATGTGACACATGCTCTGTATCCGCTTGTTTGGAGCCGTGCTTGTATACACATGATAATAGATAAGCTTGAGAAAAACCAAGATTTACAATGTTTGAGTTTAAGTGTAAATCACCTGAGCATTCTGTTAGTCCGGGATAGTCATGCATGGTCCACATTAGAATTCCTCTGATCAAAGCATTCCGTCAACTTGTGTGTCGGCTCATATCCACCACTTCTATGCCAATCCACAATTGTTGTAGCTCTTCCAACAGTGGACGAAGATACACATCCATATTCTTCACTTTATACCGCCCCGGCACAATCAAGCTTAGCCATAGGTGCCCCTTCTTCGTAGTCAACCATGAGGGAATGTTGTAGTTGACAATGACAATGGGCCATACACTGTAAGATGTTGATCTTTGACCAGATGGATTTACGCCATCCATAGCCAGGTCAAGGTGAAAATTTCTAGCTTCCCTGGCAAAATCTAACCATGTTTCATCTGTATGTTTCTAGGCTGCGCAATCTGCAGGAATCCGTAGCACACCATCCGAAGATTTATTCTCCTCATGCCATGATGCTAGGGCGGCCATGGGCTTACATTCAAAGAAATGCTTGATGCGAGGAATCAGAGAAAAATGTCGCAAAACCTTTTGTGGAATTTTTGTTCCGTGGAGATCTACTGGGAATCACAGTCCGGACACTTCTCCATGTCTATGTATTCCCCACTGAAAAGAATGCAGTCGTTAGGAAAAGGGTGGATCGAATTGTAATCCATCCCCAAGTTTTGCAAAATCTTTCTTGCTTCCTCTCTGGAATCTGGCATCACATTATCAGCTGGCAGTATGTGCTCTTTGAGCAATCTACACAACGAAAAAAATACGGTACAATTGTGTAAAAATCTATCAGATCATTATACATATAGAGTTTTTTATTAAAGTAAACACATTGTAATAGATCACCTTAAAAGTGCTGTGACACTAGTGTTACTCCATCCAAACTTTGTCTGCATGTTGAGAAGGATCAGGAGCGCTTTCAATCTAGACACACGTGCTCCATCATACAATGGTGTATCGGCTTCACTTTTCATATCATCATAGATAAGCCTTTCTGAATCCATGATCGTCTCGATCATTTCATCGATCTCAGAATCAGACATTGCCTCATTGGGAATGTGGTCTGCATGATCATCCCTCGAGCTGTCAGAGGCTACATCTTGTGGCCTCACATATGCTGCTTGACCAAAGCGCCTACAAACACGTCTATTGGGTTGCAAGATTGTTGCCTGTTGGCCAATGTTAGAGTCCGACGAGTTATAATTGGCAACAACTCGATCTATAATAGATGGATCGAACTCGCCAAATTCACGAACGTGCTGCAAAGAAACGCGTCTTGTCCATTGCACAACATGCTTGCATTGATTACAAGGACATAAGATCCTTGTTGAGAGATATGTGTTTCGGTTGGACGGCCCCACATCCTCGTCACTACCAAGCATCGTCAAATGTATTCTCCAGAGAGGGAACTAGAAACTCCCGATGCACCGTAGCAATAAGATAATCCTTGGAGGCTTTATCCTGAGCCCTCCAAGAGACCATGACAGAGTACAGTGTGTCAGAAAACCTGTCTACACAACTGTCGTATGCGGCCCATCACCTGCTTCCCCTCAGGGGTCATAATGATCTCATCAGACATACGATTGATGTGGTAGGCGTATCCCTTTGGCATGTCCCTCCCGTGAACTATAGCAACCCTGTCCGGTGAATGCTCATCGTCTAGGCCTCTAGGCGACCCCGATGCAATGTTCGAATCACTCCTCAGCATCTCCGACGCAGTGGCCGGGACACCACTCTCAAATGCATAGACAGTATAATCCTTCGGTGTAGTCTGAGCAGTCTCACAAGCAGGGACGTGTCCTAGGGACTCTGCAACACATGAGCTCCAGAAACGACGTGCTCCTCACCACAACAACCACCACTGTTAGATTGTCGTGGAATTGCTGGTCCTCATGGTCCATCGAACATAATCTAGATTTAATTTAATCTTAAACTCAAAATAAACCTAAATTTAATATAATCAAACATAAATCTAAATCTAACGCACATAAATAAACCTAAACTAATCTAATGTAAATCTAACTCAAAATAAACCTAAACCTAATCTAATCTAACCTAAATAAATCTAAATCTAATCTAACGTAAATCTAGATCTAACGTAATCTTAAATGATAAAAAGAGGAAAATGGTATAACCTTTCTATCACCCAAGTGTGGTAGATTGGTTGCCATTTCCCTCTTGAATAACAGGTCTCTTGGGATAGCTTCCTACAATGTTAAAACTTTCTTCTTCTCAGGTGTGTGTGTGTGTGGGTGTGTGCCAATAAAAAGAGGAAAATGGTATAACCTTTCTATCAACCAAGTGTGGTAGATTGCTTATGCCATTTCCCTCTTGAATAACAGGTCTTGAGTTCAACTCCTCGTCGGCTAGATCTTTAAGGTCTCTTGGGATAGTTTCCTACGACGTTAAAACTCTCTTCTTCTCGAGTGTGTGTGTATGGGTGTGTGTGTGCGCGCCAATAAAAAGAGGAAAATGGTATAACCTTTCTATCACCCAAGTGTGGTAGATTGGTTATGCCATTTCCCTCTTGAATAACGGGTCTTGAGTTCAACTCCTCGTCGACTAGATCTTTAAGGTCTCTTTGGATAGTTTCCTACGACATTAAAACTCTCTTCTTCTTCTTCTTCTTCTCTCTCTCTCTCTCTCTCTCTCTCTTTGTTTTATATCTTTCTCTTTCTCTCTATCTCTCTCTCTCTCTCTCTCTTTTCTTCTCTCAATGTGTGTGTGTATGCATTCTTTGTTTATGCATGTGTGTGTATGTGTTTTTTGTTAATGCATGTGCTCTCTCTCTCTCTCTCTCTCTCTCTCTCTCTCTCTCTCTCTCTCTCTCAAAAACACAATGTGTGTGTGTATGTGTGTGTGTGTGTGAGAGAGAGGGAGAGGGAGAGAGAAAGAGGGGAAGGGAACATGAGAGAGAGAGGAGAGGGAAGGAGCATACCTGGCTCTCCTTCCTCTCCTCGTGTATGTGTGTGTGTGTGTGTGTGTGTGTGTGTGGAGAAGAAAGAGAGAGAGAGGGAGAGCGCGGGTTACCTTTGCTTGCTTGAGCGTCGAAAACTCAGATCTAAGATCTGAGTTTTCGGACGCTCTCGATTATTTCTTTTACCGCTATCCAACGTTGCTATAGGCGTCGCTAAGTTACAAGTAAACTAGCGACGCTCATAGCGATGACCATAGCGACGTCGTGGGTTTTCACTTTTGAGCGTCGCACTGCGAGTGTCGCTAATGTGAAGTACCTCTTGTAGTGCATGTTGTGTATACATATTGGCAACGACGTGATAAAGCAGCTCATCAATATATTCTTTCTGCTCTTGTTGATTCCACTTTGCTTGATGTGTATGAACTACCTACTTCCCACAACGTATGAAAGTACCTTATTGCAAACTTTCAGAAGAAATTTGTTACAGAAATAATTTATTTGAGAGGTTTTCTTAACAAGTTACAATATGAAGTGGTACTGCCATGACGGGACATATTGAGTCTTTCAAATCCATTATTAATCAACTTGCTACTGTCGGTGATCCTGTTCCACAAAAACAACTGATTACACTTCTCCTTGACACGGTGAAGGACTCTTCTTATGATAACATTGTTACCATACTTTCTAATAAAGATGGTCTTGATTTTGACCAAGCCTGCATGTCTTTAATTGACTGCAACAGAAATGGCCATACTGGAGATGATTGTTGGGCACGTAAGTATGATGAAGAAACACAATATTACCACTAGACAATCATGTTTATCTAGAGATTCTTCTTCTTCTTATGAATATTGTGGACGATGTGATCATCCCACTCATATGTGCTATAAGCGTCGATTCGACACAGAACGTAATAAAGCATATGCTACTAAACATCAAAATAATATTGTACCAGTAAGAATCTGTGTCCTATGTTCAATTTCTCCAGACAGAATACTTCATGTACATGATGGATCACTTTTTTTTATCGATTATGGTGCTACAAGAAATATGGCATATCAGTTTAAGTGGCTCCATATCATCCACTACCAGTTCAATGTGTTGTTTATCTTGCCGATGATACGACTTGTCAAGTAAAGTGTATTGGAGATTTATATCTTGGTACTTTATCTTCTTCCACTCGAATTTTACGAGAAGTATTACATGTACTAGATCTTCAACGCAATCTTCTTTCAGTCGTTGATCTTGGTCTCTGTTGGATTTGATCATACCAAATGCCGGATTGAGAAAGATAGACAAACTATAGCCACTGCTCCTAGAAATGGTAATATGTTTGAACTCTCTCTCAATGATGCTGTAGCAAATATTGTCACTGCTCGAGGTGATCATGATTGCAAAGTATGGCATCACCAATATGTTCATGCTGATTTCTCAAAACTCCTTGATCTTCAGCGTTGTGATCTTGTTCATGGAATGGATCTTAAAGCTCATCCCCAGATGGGAATCTGTGAGATTTGTGCTCTTGGGAAACATAATCGTAAACCCTTTCCTCTCTCAAATACAGCTCATTCTCATGACATATTGGATCTTGTTCATACTCATATATGTGGACCTCTACCTTCTTCAAGATCACAATATTGCTACTTCATTACCTTCATTGATGATTTCTCACGGTATACAACTATATTTCTACTTAGAAAAAAATCTGAGGCCTTATCTATTTTTCAAACAACTCCACAAGGCTGCGGAACTTCAAATTGGTCGTCACCTCAAGAAGCTTCGTAGTGACAAGGGAGGCAAATATGTTTCTCAAGAGTTTGTGAGTTACTGTGCTGACAATGGAATTCATCATGAACACACTATTCCATATTCACCTCAATAAAACGACGTTGCTGAATGAAAGAATCACACTATTCTCAATGCTATACGATGTACGCTGATTCATTCTGGGTTATCTCATGTTTTATGGGATGAAGCTACTTTGACAGCAGTATTTATTCAAAATCATCTGCCTACTGCTGTACCCTCTGGTAAGATACCCATCACAGCATGGACATGTGACATTCCTTCTATATCTCATTTTTGAACCTTTGGATGTATTGCTTATATTCATGTTCCCAAAGAAACACGAACAAAGCTTGATGCTCCTGGTCTTAAAGTTATTTTAATTGGATATTCTAACACTTCCAAAGGCTACGAATTCTATGACCCTTCCTCCAAGAAAGTAATTTTGTGAATCGTGATGGTACTTTTGACGAACAGCTTATGGGAGGCTCATGGTCTATGGATGATTTTGATGATACTAAATCATTGCTTTGGGCTTTTCCATTTCTTTTAGATGATAAAACGCTTTCTATAGAGCAACTTTCCTCTTCACAACCATCCATTCCGAATGTTTCTGATGACAAGATTGTTGATAATGCTTTCTCTACTTCTGAAGATCCATTACTTATGATGAAGCTATCTCTTCACCACAAAAGGATCAATGGCAAGAGGGTATGGAAGCAGAGTACGATTCTCTTATCTCTAAAGGTACATGGATACTAATTGAACTACCTCTTGGTCGTACAGCTATTAAGTGTAAGTGGGTGTATAAGACAAAGGTAAAAGCAGATGGATCTTTTGACAAGTTCAAGGCATGTTTAGTTGCAAAAGGTTACTCCCAAGTAGTTGGTGTTGATTATCAAGAGATTTTTTCACTAGTTGTTTGCATTACAAGTGTTCGAGTTTTATTGGCATTTGCTGTTCAATTTGATTTAGAAGCTCATCAAATGGATGTGCGAACTGCTTTTCTTAATGGTGACTTGGAAGAGGAAATTTATATGGTTTGTTATTCCAGGTAAAGAAGACCTTGTTGCTCAACTCCATGAGGCACTATATGGTCTCAAACAAGCTTTGCGAGCCTGGTATGTAAAATTTGATTTCTTTCTCACCTCTAAAGGATTCATCTCTTGCTCTTCAGAACCCAACTTATACATAAAGCACCAAGGTAGCAGTTTTGTGATTCTTACTCTTTATGTGGATGATACCATCCTTGTTTCCACTGATTTAGGATTTCTTTAGCAAGTGAAAAAGTTATTGTCTTTTGCATTTGATATGGTGGATCTGGGAGAGATTCACTCGTGTCTTTGTATTCAAACTCAAAGGAACCGCACAAAAGGTATTTTATTTCTTTGACAATCAAAGTTTATTGCAGTTACTATTCAAAAATTTGGCACGGAATCAGCACATTCGGCCAACACACCTTGTCTTGCAAGTTCTATGAAGAACACTTCTGACAGTGGCGGTCAACTTATCATAAATCAACCTTATGCTCACTTGATTGGATGTCTTTAGTTTGTTGGCATGAACACTGGCCCTGATATTTTGTCAGTTGCTAATTATCTTGGACAACATCTTGCACGTCCTTCTCTTAAGCATTGGTCTGGAGCAGCAAAGCGTGTATTGAAATACTTAAAAGACACTACAGATTTTGGTTTAGTCTATCGATGGTAACTGACATCAAATTCTATGCAATCTCTTTCTCTTTTGGGTTACACAGATGCAGGCTGGGCAAGCTCACATTTATCTATGCGATCTACTAGTGAAAATTGCTTCTTTATAAATGGTTGTCATGTTTCTTGGACCAACAAGAAACAATGACGTGTTGCAATTTCTATGACTGAGTCAAAATATGTTGCAGCATCACTTGATGCTCATGAGCTAATTTGGCTTTGATAAATGCTCATTGATATTGGTCACTCTCCTCTTTCTAGCACACCCTTGCGGTGTGACAACTAGAGTGCTATTAGTCTTGCAAAAGACTATGTTCAACATAATAAGTCAAAGCACATTGTTGTCCATTATCATTATGTCAGGTATGAAGTACGCTAAGGCACCATAATGGTTGAACACTGTCCAAGTGACCAGATGATTGCAGACATTCTTACCAAAGGCCTCAATGAGTCACGTTTCATCCTCTTGCGCTCGGAGCTTGGAGTTGCTTCAGCCTCACTCTTTTTCGATTAGCTTCTCTGCTATTGTGATAGCTTTGTATATATGACATTGTAATCCTATAAGTACTATGCACTATGCACAATCTACACTTGCACATTGTGATCTCCGAGTCACTTGTATATTTATACATAGATATACAATTCAATTCATATCATCATCATTGGTTCATATTTTCACATTGTATAGGGGCTTGGGTTTTTCCCTTGAACTCCCCAAGGGTTTTTTCATCCAAAACTAGAGACCTTTGTTTGAGTGGGGGTGTTGGAGCAATATATGGCTCACTCTACTCAACTTGGTCTCACCTATATATTTGTATCTTGTCCTCAATATGAATCAGTCTTTTGGAGAGTACATGGTGTGTCTCTTGTCTTATCGCTCTCTTTCTCTCTACATCTCAACACTAGACAGTAGCCTTGAGATGTAAATTCCAAAACTTGTCCACATATTTGTGAATAGACTCATGTGAGAGAAGCTTCAAACTACGCCATTCGGTAAGTACTTTGTGCTTTGCATCACTTGCAAGGAATTGCTTCATGATGGAAACTCGTAGAGTTTTCCATGTCTTTGGGGCTTCATCGTGATGCCACCATTGATGAGCCAATTTTTGGAAGTGCATAGCTACATGGTGTAGCTTGGAGGACTATGTGAAGCCCTCACCTCCAAAGGCCACATCAAATTGTTGGATGAAGGCCAATACTTTGTCGGTGGCACCAAAGGTGCCATCATAGGTGAGAAAAGAGATACTGTTTTCTCCCTCTTTGAAGTTCTTGAGCTTTTGTGATCTTCACCATGCAGGGTATGATTTGTGATATCCTCCCCTCTTGTATTCTCTAGGAGAATAGCCATAGCTTTCGTCGGGAGAGGAGGAAGGTGAAGAAGAAGGAGAAGAGGGTGACCTTTTCTTCATTTGTTTCCTCTCTTCCCTTCCGGAGTGACGAGGAGGACTGTGTGTTAACCGTTTGCTCATGGGAGGATTTGGCGATCGTCTAGACCACCATGTTTGTGGAGCCACATCTTCAGAGAAAATTAGGGATTCATTACTTTCTTGTTCTTTGGATTCCTCCTCTTGTATGGGAGAGAGTCTTCGTTTGGGGGTCTCATCAAGATGCCTCCTAAGCTCTCTCTCCTCTTGGAGAGAAAGGGAAATCCCATAAGCACAAAGTTGTTGAGTAACTTCGTCCCCATGTTTATCAATTATCTTGTTACTAGGTTGCATCAAGCTATGGGCAACCCTACTTTGCAAGCCATCATCATTAGTACCTTCAAGTGCAAAATCAAAACTATTTTACTCTCTTGGTTATTGTCAGCCATGCTAATTATACTTATGTGTTTACTTAGTGTATTCTTTGGCAATTCAAAACCTTAGTTGGTACTCCTCTTAGCCTTTGAAAATAAGCACTTAAGTATCTACACCCATGGCTCAAATTGGTTAATCATAGAGAGTAGTGGGGTGGGTCTAACATAGCAGAATTGCCGAGGGATAGCTTCTTTCGGACTTCTTATGGCTCAATAATGGTAAAGCTGTAGGCAAGTCTAAAAAGACCCCTTTATTGAGACCAAAGCTCCCGAGGTGGCACCATATCCCACATAGTGGGCTCAACAAAACCGATAATAGATCCTAGTCCCACTTACCCTAATATAATTAACAAAATCAACCATTAATAGGCTACTTAAGGACCTCTCTTCTTAAGCAAGAAAAGAGAGACCAAATGCTCTGATACCAATGTAATGGAAATGGCCTATGAACTTTGAGAATAACGGAATTAAAAGAATTAGAGTGAGCATTTTTGTGAGATTACTTTGAGAACATAGAGGGTGAACTTAATTGATGGTATCAACATAAACATAGTACTTAATTAACTTGGCATGAACAATACTTTTAAGAGAGAGAGAGAGAGAGAGAGAGAGAGTATTAGAGAACATGACAATAGTTGAGGACCTGATTTACTTGGAGCCGGTCCCCCCTCCAAAAGGCGTTTGTATTATAGATTCTCCCATCAAGAGAGACTTGATACAGTATAATCTTTGTGTTCCTTGTGACCTAGGTGATGCAATGAAGATGGAAAGCCTCGTGCATCACAAGCATAACATAAAATTTACAAAAAGCATTAACTATCCCAAGCCTCAGTCCCAAGGCCTCAAACACCTTCGAAGGTGGAGAGAGCTAGTGGGGAATGAGGGTAGGGAAGAGGAAGAAGAATCATCCATAGGAGAAAGAAATAGTTCCTCATTTATCATCACTCTTATTGCTTAGCATAGCATAATAGCATAGTAATGAAGATGAAGAAGATGGAAAGCTTAAGCATTGAAGCATGGCTCTTGGTTGGATTTGCATTCCATAGCCAAGAGTGTTGATGTAGGCTCTCCACTTCTCAACAAGCTTGGAGAAGGATATGGAGCTCTTGCACTTTGCACTCCACACAATGAGAGAATGTGTGTGTATGTGTGTGTTTGGGAGAGTATACCCCCCTCTCATGCTCGGTCTCTCTCTCTCTCTCTAAATTCTCATTGGACCCCTTTAAAGCCTATCCAATAGGATTAAAGCACATCATGAGGGCCATATGTGGAGAATCATTTGGACATGTGCCTTTTATGCTTCTTGAGATATCATGTTTGAATTGAACACCTCAAGCACCTAGTCAATCAAGTGGAACCCGTTTATGCCTCTTAAGAGTTTATGTTTGAATTGAACACTTCAAGAACCTTAGTCATTCAAGCATGAGAAGCATCTCAAACTTGGGCAAGGTTCCCACAAACTCTAAGCACTTTAGTTAGCAAGTCTACAAGCACCTCATGCTTGGGTAGGGCCCGGGGGATTCACCAGGGAAAACTTACCACACCACGTAAGTGCAGGGGAGGGGGGGTTTTTTACAAGTTACATAAGCATATACGTTAGGGGTAGGCCCCCACTAATTTATCTCCCAAACTTAAAAATAAAGGAGAGGCGTATTATATTTTTTTTTTGGGGGGGGGGGGGGGTTTGAGAAAAGTAAAAAAAAGACAGGAAGTTTTTGCGTTTCAAAATCATGGCTTTTCAAAAGTGTCTACCCTCAAACTTGTGAGTCGATGGCAACAAAGATACGTGCAAGAACTAACATTGCTTTATATCACTTGCTATAGTTAATTTGTTGAGGGATGAATGCTATAGAGAGTTTGTATAGATGCAAATTTACATGGAGAATCTAACAATACTTTATAACCATGTTTTTTGAGTAATTTAGATGGATAAAAATTGGACGAGTAGCTAGAGTGCAGGCTGATCGGGCACATAGTTTGAAAGTAAAACTAAGACACATTGAGGATACATCTAGTTATCAAAAGAAGTGGTTCTTTAGTACGTTGCCAATCACTATGCTACACACTCTTTGACTAGTTTCACTCAGTTAGATCATGTGAGACTTAAATTTTAGATGTAAGATCTTTGTAAGGTAGGGGTATGATAGTTTTCTTCATTGATTGTCATATAAGCATAGAAAGAGGGGTTATATTCCCTAATACAAGTTGTATATAGGGGTTTTATCAAAGTTATCCGCTCGTAGGTGGCGTCCCATTTTGTATATAGAGTGAATCCCCGGGGGGTAGGGTTCCCACCTCAAGGTCACCTAGCTTGCCTAAGGTCTAAGGTCAAAGGACTTTTTAACATTAACTTTTGGAGGTCTTTAATGAAGCTAACCCTAAGGTCTTTAAGCTCCATTAGGTAGCATTGCTCTTTAATAGACCATCTCTCATTTGGACCCCTTTAACCTTGGCCCCGTATTGAGACAAATGCATAAGCACATGTCTATATATTAACCCTTGTTCCCGTTTATCCTCCCACATTAAATGATTAGTTTAATATGAGAAAATCATTTGGGTTGGTTACATATTAGATTTTATGACACAACCAACGGCATAAAATGCTAGATGCAACAATTTCATCACCGAAATTGAGATCATGTATTGTATATCTGTCATCCATAAATTTTACTACAAGACCAAGTTTAGCACGTGCAGATACAGACAAAAGATTCTTCTTGATCCCAGGTACATACAATGCATTAAAGTGTGAAAGAATTGTCATTTTCAGCAGTAAGCACAATCTTTTCAACTCCCTTGATCGGATAAGAGGCATTGTTGGCACGAGTGATTGAATTCCCAGTGAGGGACATCCTTGAGAGAGGTAAACAAGTCACGATGAGAGATAATTTGCTTTGTAGTACCACAATCAGAGTACTACACTTGAGCATCTGCAACAACTGACAAACATGCATCATGGACATTAGGATCATAAGTGCACTCTGCCTAAAAGGTGTTGGGTGTGGGGCTTTCCAATCAACGAGCAAAAAAAACCGAGCGAAGCCAATTTCCGAGCAAACATGAGTAGCACCCTTGAGCAATTGATGCAAGCGCAAGGTATATTGAAGAAATAACATTTGACCAACACCTCTTCATCACAAAAGGGTTGTACATCTAAAATTACCACAAAGCAATGAAGGATTCAAAGTCTCAAACCACCTTACATGTTGAGGCCCTAAAAAAATCCCAAGTTACGCAAGTACATATAAAGCAATTAATGATAAATGCACCAAAAATACCAAAAAGAGTTAGAACTAACAAACTTTCAACAAGTTTATGAGGCCACACGAGTACCTACCAAGTCTATGACTATCGCGTTAAGCATATTCCAAAACTCGATCTGAGCATGTCTATTCTCCATTGTAAACTCACACATAGGCAAAGTTGAAAGCTCTCAAATGTAAGGATCATAAACATGGGTTCACATAGTCAACCATCCTTTCACTCGATGCACATGCTCAAAATGCACCCACATATAATGCATGTTTCCTCCAAGACACATATGGTTAGCCAAGTCCACCCCACTTCCATGGCCCATTGTAGAAATCTTGAAAACACGAGGTTGTTGGTCAATACCTAGTTGACCAGGGAAAATAACATTGTTCAAGTAGGGATATCTACTCTTACACTTGAGTTTGAGCATTGACTCAAGATCGATGGATGTAATAAGAATGCCTTTCCATATGTCTAACAAAACTAATTTTTTGATGGCTAGCCTGTCATTTGGAAGCCTCTAAAATCAACAACCCTATACCACTCATTTTCAGTGGCTACAACTAGTATGCATTGTCTTCAATTCAAAAAGTTGGGATTGAACGGGCAATCTGCAATTTTGAAGGCGAGAGGCCCTTCTGGATGGTGGTTCAACCACCCCCTAAACCAACAACATTTCTCATCTCGGTGACATGTGCAAGAGGCCTATGAGATTGTCTTTTTCATTCAGGGGCACACTATCACATTAGGCCCTTTTGGAAATTTTTGCAGGCCAAAGAACACTGTCTCTTTAACAACTGAATTCTTCCCCTCCTTTGGAAGCACCACATGGGTGGGACGTGATGGGGTGCGTCAAAGGAACAGTTGTGGTGGTGAACAACACTGTGACCAACACCATCTCTAGGCTATTTCCGGCCGTCCGACTTGGAGGGCCTCGTTTTTTAGCATGCCAATGAGGAAGTTTCCAATCTTTGTATGAACGCTTCACTGCATATCTCATTGCTTAGGATTATGCTTACAAAGATGGGTTGTGAGTCCAAAAGGCTCCCTGCTTGATACAACATTGCCCAAGTTTTGTATTTGAAAAATCCTATCCAACACTACTCCAAAACCTAGATGTGGAGAGAGAGGGTGGAGAACGAAAAGGTGGGAGGAGTGGAGGGCTAGGAGGAGGGAAAGAGCGAAGTTATAGGCGAGACAATTTGAAGTCTCTGCCATGGCCATAGGCTCAATATAAAGGCAATTTCCTCCAACTTGGCACCCATATTCTTCACCTACTTTCCCAAGCTCTCAACAATTATTTGAATGCCCGGATCATCTCGGCCCCATTGAGACTGTCCCAGCTCAGCGTAGCTTAACTAATTATCTCTGCTCGTCCCCTCTACTCTGTGAAGCTCCCTTGCAACCAAGTGTGCAAGCATAGACTACAACTCTCCAGCTTATAGACTTTGCTACCAGCCACTCTCTAGCTAGACTTTGATGCGGGCTGTTCCCTCCTGAAACTTGTCGAAACCAGTTCGCACCGGCACGGACTGGTTCGAGCAGGTTTTGCTCATGCTTATAAGGCTGATATATATCTTCGCCACAATAGGTCAGACCCATTGTGAAAAAGGCTTAGTAAGCAAAATCTTGCAAGGTGCTGCATTCGAGAGATCGTAGGTGGTAGAGTAGCCACTAGCAACAAGTGGCGTAGATGACGCTCTGGAGAGGTCGCAGGTGACAACGCTTTTTCTCGAGCACCTTCACCCTCGGAGTCGTCTTCATCGCTGTAGTGTCGCGGTTGTTGCAGCCAGCTTGAGGCACAAGAGGACGATGACTAATGCATGCTTCCCTGGTCCCTCTGCAAATCATCGCATGGACCCCTTTCTCTGCAGCTCCTTAGTCTACTGTTGCAACCAGTTCGCGCCGGCGCGGAATGGTTGCAGCAGTAGACTAGGGAGATTTTGTAGCATGCGGCTAGGGTAAATTTTTTTTAAAAAAAATTGTTAGGATGAAATCAAATCAGTAATCTTAGAGCCAAGTCCGACCACAGGGTTGCAGACAATGTTCAGGAAGATTGTTGTTGCAGGAACATACTCCAGCTTTGAGGGCGCACTCACTCTGCAAAACCATGAGGGCAACTTGACAACCCTTGGCGGCGTGCAAAGCTACACGGTGACATGACAACTTGACTCGCTATTGTACTTGCTGCAAGTAGCGCATGCCGGCGTGCGATGGTGTTGCAAACAGGAGTGGAGATAGGGTTGCCGAAAGCAGATCAAGTTGACATCCAGGTTTTGCTTTCATGATAAAGAAGCTGAGCAATGATTTGAACATAGAAGCGTGGTCTCAACTAGCAATTATAAGCAGGGCACCGTGGTCTCGCTTTCAGAGCAATTACATAGCCCCGATCCTTACAACTTGGTGTAAACAGATCAAACAAGATTTTTGATTGCTTCCTAAGCGTTCCTTGTCAAACAAGAGTTTTAAATGATTTCTAAGCGTTCCTTGTCAAACAAGAGTTTTAAGTGCTTCCTAAGCGTTCCTTGTGACTCCCCAACCTTCAGTAGTCTACTATATTGGGATGCTCCATCATCATGGCTAAGCACGTAAGATCCATCACTCATTAGCACCGCCCAATGAAAGTGATCTCCGTGCATAGTTTTCTAATAGCCACACCCCTCCTGATGCACAATATTTTTTTTATATAATTTCCTTTATGTTTACGTTTGTCACCTAAATGGCTATCATCCAAGCAGGAGTTTGAAAGTAGGGCTGCCCTTGCTTCATCCATGCAATGAACCACCACCAATTACAAGTTAGCTAAGCAAACAATATAATAAGAACTGATTTATACTAAAGTGAAGAAGAGCCAAAGGAGACAAGACCTGCTCCAAAAGAACGTCTTCAATAGAATCATCTACATGATGGACGTGTCCATGAACATGTCCATCCTTGCAAAGGCAACATTATTGAGCTCTTGGATCCGACATGCAATGAAGCAAAGACAAGGCTCTTTATTTTGTGATGAAAGATAAGAAGGAATCAGAACATATGAAAACCTGTTGCCCTCCTTGATCACAGATAGTTGGCCCCCTTGTGCTGAAAAAACACAAAAGAAGTCAAAAATTTTTGTGTAAATTTAAGGGGCCAAATCTAAAGATTTTGTAGAGAGAAATTAATTTCGTAGGGGCTCTCTTAAATTAGTTTTGGGTAAGGTAACCTGATGATCTACCATGTCTACTGTGGATTGGTGTTGGGAGTAGATACACGGGAGCTTGGTGCATCAGTAATGAGAGCCACCTCAATAAACTTAATACCTTAGACTCGATGAAATTCCCAAGGAATAGAGAGAGGTTTAATAAGGTTACTTGCCCTCACAAGTAGGTTGCCACAACGCCAAGGGGCTAGATCATGAGAAATGAATAAACAAATAAATTGCAATACTTTAAACATTCTCTAAGTATACTCTCTTGGGGTGTAAAGTGTGAAAGCGTGCATTTGCCTTTTTCTTTTTGGGATCCTGTGTGTGGTTACAAGTGTTTCTTGTCCCTCTCTAATTGCTAGGTCCCGATCGGCAATTTATACTAGAATACACATGAAGAAGTTCAAAGCAGAAGCATTATGAGAGGAAATATTAAAACACAAGCACAAGTTTAAGAGGATGGTGCTCACCATGAAATCAAAGTGCTCAGTATCAATGCAGCAATAGCTCCATGCTTTAGGAATAAGGCAAAATAGTAGTAGGACAATGCCTTGTCTCTCATGTCATTCTTAGTGTCCAAGAGTTTAATGCAATATATTCCCTTCCTTGTGAGATAGTATTGGACACAACAACCATATTGGTCACATATATGCATTGTGCTTCCATGCAGTCTCTCACTGCTTGGAAAAAATTGCTTGCCATTGGTAGGTAGACATATCAAATGTTCATGTCATGCCTGATCAATTGCAGCTATCTCTTTCATAGGTTTCATTGACATGTGAAAAGATCATGCTCATGCCTGATGAGTTGTAGCTACCTCTTCCATAGGTTTCATTCACATGTGTAAAAGTCATGTTCATGCCTGATGAGTTGCAGCTACCTCTTCCAGAGGTTTCATTGACACGTTACCTCTTCCATAGGTTTGTAACCTTATCTTTCTAGTTTTTCCCTTTGATGGATAAAAATTGAATTCCACTATTGTACCTCATTGGGACCTTTGCGTAGATCATGTTCATGATGTCATCCATCTTGCATACTCAACATTGGGATTTTTTTTTTTACTTCTATGCATAGCCTCTGTACAAAGATTGACTGAAATACATGTTCAAGGCATGGAATTAATGTAAGTACACAAAACATTAAGAGCATACATAGCACGACACATTTAGATATTCGCTCTGGTTTTACTTTGCTCGAGAAATCTTGCTCGGCGGGCTATGGTAAGACTCTTGGGTGCTATGAGCTATGGAGCAATGGTGTGCTACAGCACAGAGAGCAAGAGAGAAAGAGAGAGATCGACTCTGCTTGAAAAACACAGAACACACGATTCTTTTGATTGATTGTCAAGTAAATAAAGCTACAAAAAGCCATGCAAACTGGAAGTGAACTAGCATGCTTTTAGGAGGTATTTTCTATGGCTAGTATTGGGAATGAAAAACCTAACAATCCCCCCTCAAGCCCGAACTAGACAGACCCTCTCATGATACCTCGAGTTTTTGGTGTACTCGTCAACCGTGAGTTTTAGGTTCTCTCACAACCAAGGATTTCTGGTGTATCCATAACCTGGTGCTATGATAAACCCCCCCTTGAACAGATAGGGTGTGGGTCAAAAAATTAGCTACCAATAGAAGGAGTTTTTGGTTCACTACCAAACCTTGGGTTTAAGGTGTACCCAGTAACCTCATGAGAAGTAGGACAAAATAGGACTTGAGCAAAAAACTGATAATTTGGGAGGTCTTACCACTCATGTGTGGCAGTGTCTATAGCCCGTACAATGTATTTTGACTAAACAACATGAAAAGAGTTGATCTAAAAAGCTTCATTGTCAACATAATATATTGGAGATTCAGTGTCTCCCTCAATCACATGAATTTGATTTTTACCCTTTTGAAAGCATCTATTTCACGGATGATTTGTTTTACCACAGTGAACACAAGGATTCTTCTTGAAAAAGTCTTTCGTCTGATGATTGTTATGCCCACAAATGGCACAGGATTTGGTTCCATTGAATGGTCAAGATGAAGCTGCTGTAGCAGCACATTTAGTGACTGCATATGCACTGGAAGTATTAGAGGAACTGGTGGGGGATACGGCATTGGAGACTGTATATGCACTGGGAATTGGTACTAGGTACCCTGCGTTCTTCTTCCTGCAATGAATTGATGGTACCATCCAAGGAGGGCAGCGGATCTTTCTCTTTTAAAACAGTAACAATCTAATGAAATTTGTACAAAATGGCTATGAGATCTTCTTCTGGTACTGGAGCTTCGACATAAACAAGTTGAGTTTTAATACTCTTTAGTCTATTAGCTAAAGCTGCAATGTTCTCATCTTCACGCGTGCGGATGGAATATAATTCCATTTTTAAACTCATTTTTGAATACTTAGCTTTGGCACCGAAAAGCTTCTCTAACTCTATCCAGGCAGCACTTGAAGAATCAACATCGTCCAAATAATGAATAAAATCGTCTTCTAAGGAGGTTAGATTGATACCAAAAGCTTGTTCGTCTTTCCTTTGTAGCTCAACAGATAATGCCCTTGTAACTGCAGTGGATGTGCCAGATTCGTCGGGGCTGCGAGAGGCTTAACCACGTTCCATAGGTTTTTGCGCATCAAATAGCCTTTAACTTTGATCTACCAAGTGTGGAAGTCGGATCCATTGAACTTGTCGACTTTTGATGCCATATTCAATATGCAAAGGATAGCTTGGTCGTGTTTGTTATGCTTGCGAAGAATGATCGTCGATCTTTGTTAATGGAATTTTGAATTACCTTTTAACATATCAGTGGATCCGTAGCATAAAATAACCAAGAAGAACCGACAACGACTGATCTTCATTCAATAGCCCATTTGCAACGGCTTCAGCTTAAGCATAAACCTTCAAAGTCACTTACGAGCACCGAACACAAATGACGGGGTGTGAAGAACCTCTTCCATAGGGGGTGGCCAAGAAATAGGTAGTGTAGTGTGAAAAGATTAACAAAGGAAAATAATACTGTCGATTTTCTGTAGCAGCAGCGCCGAGAGGACGAATTTGCTCTGTAGCAGGCTAAAACCACCAAACCAGGGCTCGTTTGTGTATCGAAACTTCACTAGAGGGCCAGGGCGAAATGAATGATGCCACCTTTGTGCGTATTGTTGCAGGTCGACATGCACCTTATTCTTTGTGTAAGCGGCTGTACCCGCGAGGTTCGTTGAGTCGAGAGCCGAGGCTCGGTTGGCTCTGATACCAGTGTTGGGTGCTATGAGCTATGGAGCCATGGTGTGCTATAGCAGAGAGAGCGAGAGAGAAAGAGAGAGATTGACTCTGCTTGAAAAACACCGAACACGCGATTCTTTTGATTGATTGTGAAGTAAATAAAGCTACAAAAAGCCATGCAAACTAGAAGTGAGCTAGCATGCTTTTAGGAGGTATTTTCTATGGCCAGTATTGGGCTTGAAAAACCTAATGAAAAGCCCATTATGTATCAATATCAGC